>NW_019396100.1:88269-89339 GCF_000591075.1 Eurytemora carolleeae | reverse complement strand
CACCTCCCCCCCTGGGGGGAGGAATAGGGGAGCCTTATTTATAAAATGATTTTTTATGATGTGGTGAAAAAAATTAAAAATTTGACATAAAAAAGCAAGTTTTTTAATCCTTTTTATATTTTTTAAACAAAAATTCAGCAAGTAAAACCATGAAAAGTTTTATAGCGCTCCGCGCAAATATACCTAACTTTTGGGAACAAATATTTTGGTAATCTGAAAAAGAGAAAAATTAGACATTAAAAGACAAGTTTTTATAATTATTTTTACTAAAACATTCAACAATTAAAATTGTTTTTGTACTTCTGAGGGAAAAAAGGGATTTTTGGTGAACGGGGGGGGGGGGACTAGACATAAAAGGCAAGTTTTTATACTCTTTGATACTTTATACGCCAACAATTCAGCAAGTAAAACCGTACACATTTTTTTTGCCACTTTGCGCAAACATATACAAGGTTTTGTTGAAAAAAAATATTTTTGCAAAGGGAAAGATTTTTGAAGAAATATGGACCCCTGAATCTGATATTTTTATCAAAAAACCAAGCTCAAAACCATAGATATACAAGAATCTTGTATATCTATGTTCAAAACCAAGCAATATGTTCAAAACCAAGCAATATGTTCAAAACCAAGCAATATGTTCAAAACCAAGCAATATGTTCAAAACCAAGCAAAGCCAAAGTATGAATGATAAAAGGTTCTTAAAGTCTTTAGTAGAGATAAAATAAAACTATTCGCTATTTTGTTCAAAATCTGTTTTTTAGGTGGGAACGCCACTGTTTTAATGAATATGATTATTTACATCAAGAAATTTTGAATACGTAAACGAATATTTTTCAGAAAACCCTTTTTTCTACGACTTGAGTTTTATAGCTATATAGCTAAATAGCTTGATCGCTAAATAGCTGAATAGCTAAAAAGCTTGTACTGAGGTTGAACCATCAGCACCACAATGCCGGGAAAGTACAAACCTCAGGTACAGGGTGGGTCAAACCTCAGGTATAGGGTAGATTGATAACTTGACATGCGAGAGATTTTTTTTACGTTCCTATAGAGATGTGGTTCATACAGAG
>NW_019396100.1:33282-88076 GCF_000591075.1 Eurytemora carolleeae | reverse complement strand
TTATAGTCCTTGTATACAGGTGGTTCCTGGCTTATAGTCCTTGTATACAGGTGGTTCCTGGTTTATAGTCCTTGTATACAGGTGGTTCCTGGCTTATAGTCCTTGTATACAGGTGGTTCCTGTTTTATAGTCCTTGTATACAGGTGGTTCCTTGCTTATAGTCCTTGTATACAGGTGGTTCCTGGTTTAAAGTCCTTGTATACAGGTGGTTCCTGGCTTATAGTCCTTGTATACAGATGGTTCCTGGTTTATAGTCCTTGTATTCAGGTGGTTCCTGGTTTATAGTCCTTGTATACAGGTGGTTCCTGGTTTATAGTCCTCGTATACAGGTGGTTCCTGGTTTATAGTCCTTGTATACAGGTGATTCCTGGCTTATAGTTCTTGTATACAGGTGGTTCCTGGCTTATAGTCCTTGTATACAGGTGGTTCCTGGTTTATAGTCCTTGTATACAGATGGTTCCTGGTTTATAGTCCTTGTATATACCTGGTTTATAGTCCTTGTATACAGATAGTTCCTGGTTTATAGTCCTTGTATACAGGTGGTTCCTGGTTTATAGTCCTTGTATACAGGTGGTTCCAGGCTTATAGTCCTTGTATATAGGTGGTTCCTGGTTTATAGTCCTTGTATACAGTTGGTTCCTGGCTTATAGTCCTTGTATACAGGTGGTTCCTGGTTTATAGTCCTTGTATACAGGTGGTTCCTGGTTTCAAGTCCTCGTATACAGGTGGTTCCTGGCTTATAGTCTTTGTATACAGGTGGTTCCTGGTTTATAGTCCTTGTATACAGGTGGTTCCTGGTTTATAGTCCTTGTATACAGGTGGTTCCTGATTTATAGCCCTTGTATACAGGTGGTTCATGGTTTATAGTCCTTGTATACAGATGGTTCCTGGTTTATAGTCCTTGTATATAGGTGGTTCCTGGTTTATAGTCCTTATTTTCAAAAATATACTAAAGTTCCAGGGAGATAAAGTCTGATAGATTTTAATGTATCATATTTGGACTGCCCAGGAAATGGTCTAATTTGGGTCTGATATAAATAAACAACAGTTAGTAAACAAGCTCCGGATCTTTTTTTGTTTACAATCTTTGTTATTATTTTTATAAAACTACCAGCTACAGTTTACATTATTATTCCTAGTCTTATGTTGCTCTTGCATTTTTCAGGCTTGGTATAAAATTATGATTTTTGCTAATGCTTTCATGTACCCCCGGGGTATTTTTGGTTTTCCTTAAAAGAATTCAGCCAACTTTGTCTATCAGTTTGGCCAGCTTTGGTAAACAATGAACATATATATAGAAATATTTTATGAGCGAAGAGCTTTATTAAATAGAAGATAGTTCCTCCCTACCTTTAGGACATCATAGTGGTATCTACCAGCTTCTAGTAGCTTTATCAATCTTTATCAATATAGTCATCTATAGGAATACTGAATATAGTCCTCTATGGGAATACTGAATATAGTCCTCTAAGGGAATACTGAATATAGTCCTCTAAGGGAATATTGAATAAGTCCTCTAAGGGAATACTGAATATAGTTATCTATAGGAAAACTGAATATAGTCCTCTAAAGGAATACTGAATATAGTCATCTATAGGAATACTGAATATAGTCCTCTAAGGGAATAATGAATATAGTCCTCTAAGGAAATACTGAATATAGTCCTCTAAGGGAATACTGAATATAGTCCTCTAAAGGAATATTGAATAAGTCCTCTAAGGGAATACTGAATATAGTTATCTATAGGAATACTGAATATAGTCCTCTAAAGGAATACTGAATATAGTCCTCAAAAGGAATACTGAATATAGTCCTCTATATGAATACTGAATATAGTCCTCTAAAGGAATACTGAATATAGTCCTCTAAAGGAATACTAAATATAGTCCTCTAAGGGAATACTGAATATAGTCCTTTAAGGGAATACTGAATATATTCCTCTAAAGGAATACTGAATATAGTCCTCTAAAGGAATACTGAATATAGTCCTCTATACGAATACTGAATATAGTCATCTATAGGAATACTGAATATAGTCCTCTAAAGGAATACTGAATATAGTCCTCTAAAGGAATGCTAAATATAGTCCTCTAAATGAATACTGAATATAGTCCTCTAAAGGAATACTGAATATATTCCTCTAAAGGAATACTGAATATATTCCTCTAAAGGAATACGGAATATATTCCTCTAAAGGATTACTGAATATAGTCCTCTAAAGGAATACTGAATATAGTCCACGATAGGAATACTGAATATAGTCCTCTAAAGGAATACTGAATATAGTCCTCTAAAGGAATACGGAATATATTCCTCTAAAGGAATACTGAATACAGTCCTCTAAAGGAATACTGACTATAGTCCACTATAGGAGTATTGAATAAGTTGGCAACGAAAGGTAAATTGTAAAACTCTAAGTAACAATGATCGAATATTAGAAAACATAATAAATAAATCAAGTCCAGTCTTTAAAGTCTCGTCCTCTATGGTTAATTCTGTATTCATGTTAACCTTTAACAATGCAAAAAAAAAACTACAAATTTAAGTAAATAATTTTACATATTTTTGTGTTTTTTTTTTCGTTACAATGGTGAAACAAGTTCGCTCGACTGATTTTGATGTAAAATCTTATTATAAAAAAATATATAGTTTTCTTAATCTCTATAAACAGTGCTTAGGATCTGGATCCGAATCCGTTGGATTTTGGCTTCCTGGATACGGATCTGTAAAAATTTACGGATCCAAGGGGCAAAACATCAACCAAAATCTGAAAAAAAACTTTTTTAACGCTCAAAACCAAAATCTGAAATATTAAAGATAGAGAGATGAATCTTTATTTTCTAATGGTTTATCAAGTTTTAGCATGAAAATCAGCAAAAAAAATAAAACAAAAAGTTGAAATTTCTTTTTTGCTAAAAAAATTCAGTAAATTTTAAATAAATGACCAGGATCAGGATCCATTTTTTCCAGTGCGGATCCAGGATCCGGATCCGGATCCGCATCAAAATTAAATAAATCTAAGGTATTAGATTTCCAAGAAAAAAGGTAAAATCTTGACAGAAACAGAGCAGTTATTACTTTTCTAATCTGACATTTTTATAAGAAAAGTGTAGAATTACGCAGCGTCCATACAAATTCAGAAAGTTGCAACATTCAACTCGGATCGTAAAGAATCAATTTAATACCAAACAAATCATTCAAATATTACAACCAATAATCATCTATTATTTTTCGACGCATTCGCATATAGTTAATATTTCATAAAATATCTTTTGTTTTTTATGATTTGATTTGATAGTTGTACTTTTGAAAACATGTATTCTTCTTTCGAGGAGCAACAGACACTATAGTTTCAGTAAAAGTAAATATTTGCATTTACTGCTATAGCGCCGATATAAGGATTTATCTCCAATTTGATAATGAGCTAGATAGAAAGATAGATGTTACCGCCATGCAATTTCTATTAGTTCAGAATAGACACCAAACACATAACTGAACCCTGATTTGATCAGGCGCTAATGGACTTGGCATACTAGAGTCCAGATATAAGTAAGATTAGTAGCGATAAAAAGCGCTTATTTTTCGCCGTACGCCTATACGAACACTCCCTTTAAATCTTGTGATTCTTTATAAAATCACAGGGAAGAAAATACATGATAAATATTGCATAAGAAAAAAATCTGAAAGTTATTTAGAAAACCGATTGGAAATTATCAATGCATGTTTTTAGTAAAAACTTTTTTAATGTTATTGTAAAAAAATTATAAATGGAGAGCATTGTAATATTGGTGAAAATTATTAATAGGTAAGACAAAAAGTTTCTCATTTATGAAAAGTATACAGTTACTTTGTTTTAAGAGAGAAATATTCACGAATATTCATAACTTTGAAAGTCTTGATTCTTTTGCCGTTACAAAATATTTTTTTTTGCCATTTGGAGCTTTTCGGAAGTCCCCAGTCCTCTGAAGNCGTGACCAGAACTATCACCAATGGCAGAGCAGTATACTGGTCACGTGTCTCCGCCTGTATCACGTGACCACTTTACTGCACTGCCATTGGTGGAATTTCTGGTCAAGTAATACGGACGTAAAAATAATATTATGAATGAAATCTATTGAAAATAGAAATAACAAATATAAAAGTAAACCTAATTTACAATTAGCTTTCTCTGGGATATCATTGTTTTCAGATTGGTTGCTTATTTGCTGAATATGATCTGTTAAAACCTACTACTTTTATACAAAATTGTATATATATTAATTTTCGTATATATTTGACACAGTTGAATATCAATTTCTCGAGACAGGAACATCAGATATAACTTTCATGGGCCGCGATCAAGAGCTAAAGTGATTAGCTTTCAGACTATACCCCCTTTCATTTTTCCTTTACTGTCCCTTTAACTCTGTTAAATGATAATGAACAATCTCGTTGTTTCCAACAAACTAAATTCTATTCAAACCATTGCAGTAACTTATCTTCATCTCTAAATAATTAAGCTCATCGCTCATATATATATTTACATGTATATAAGCTAATGCCACGGCAAAACGGTTGGACCAAAATGGCTGAATTTTTTTGAAGTTCCACGGGCAACGCTGGACACTTTAGATATTTGTCTGTTTGTATCCAATAAACTTTAAACGGCCAAACCGACCAGGTCCAAAGTATTTGCTGTACTGTACTGTGCAGTTCAAATGGCACCGGGTAAGTTTTTGGGCCGTCAGAATCTTTGTTTGCCCAGAAGAGGAAACCCCCAAATTATTATCTAAAATCTTGAGAGAGATGTAACAACAAAACAAACAAAAACATCATTGCCCCCCCCCCCCTCCCTCCTGCTAACACTGATTTACAGATAAAAATACTAAAAGTTGTAACGCAATTTTTATTCCTAAATTCATGAAATGAAATGCATAACACTCACGTTTCTTCAAGCAATATTAAATTTTGTTAACAGATTTCTAAAAAAATTATGTTTTAATCAGTAATATTTATAATCCTTTGTTAATTGATATTTGGGCTATAACAGTATTAACTGCATCATATAGATTCATCATAAAAATATAGATTAGACAATTAACAATATATAAATTATTAGGCTTTCTTACATTATCAAAATAATAGTTTTGGAACCCAGCTTTGTCTGGATCCTTAACTTTTCAATCAGAAATTACTAAGCTTTATATGTTTTTATAACTTCTGACCATCCAAAAACCTTTTTTGGATTTAAGTGAGATTGAAAAAATAAAGGAACCGAGTCTTTGACACCAATTCTGATTTTCTATTCCCTATATCTTTGCAACCCAATGTTGTAGACCTTAGATATTTCTAACTATGAATTCTGTTAGAGTAAATAGTCAAAGGTTGCGAAGATATAAGGATTAGAAAATTTGGGTTTGCGGCAAAGACTCCATTTTTTTATTTTCTATTGATGGTTTAGCCCAATAGGTTCAGCTGGTTGGACAACAAACAAACAAACTTTTATGTTCCGTGTAACGGTGTACTGTACAATGTACATGAATATTGGACAGGTTCAAAGCTTAGTTTTTGCAATTTTTTCTTGAATTGAATATCCATTTATCAATTGTTATACTTTAATGATGAATAAAATTAATGATGAAAGGGACTGTGTATAACATAACTTAACGTTTTTCTATCANCTTATCCTTTTAGGGTTAAAAAGGATACTTACTTTGCAAATAGCTTTAGGACACTGATTAGAATACATTATGATATAACTTGTAATTTTAAATACCCGGTTTTCACAATATTTGTATTGTATTTTGTATTACTCTATGGTATTTTGTATAGGGTTAATCGATATCAGGGCCTCGAGTTACAAGAGAAAATAGAAAAATTCAGGTAAAAGAAAAGTTTTAGAAGTACTTTTCAAACCGTTTTTACCGTTAAATCTTTATATGTCAGAACATTTCATATTCTATATTAAATGGCATCCCAGTCCGAAACTTGAACTAGGAAGAGATATTTCATTTGCCCCTTTAGCTAGCGATCTCAAGGTTGCAAGATCTTGAAATTTTCATGTCTAGGACTAGGATCTCAAGGTTGCAAGGTCTCGAAATGTACATGTATAGGACTAGGATCTCAAGGTTGCAAGGTCTCGAAATCTACATGTCTAGGATCTCAAGGTTGCAAGGTCTCGAAATCTTCATGTCTAGGACTAGGATCTCAAGGTTGCAAGGTTTCGAAATCTGCATGTTTAGGACTAGGATCTTAGGGTTGCAAGGTCTCGAAATCTACATGTCTAGGATCTCAAGGTTGCAAGGTCTTGAAATCTAAATGTCTAGGACTAGGATCTCAAGGTTGCAAGGTCTCAAAATCTACATGTCTAGGACTGCAAAAAATGAATAAGTTAGTTAGTGAAGTAGACTAAAAGGTCAAGGCGTTCTAACACTTCAAAGTCGACCCGGTATTGAACATTTTCACAGCAGTATAGATCCCTGTGAGCTGTTTATAGTCCCTATGTGTATATATATACTGTACAACGTGCATCTAGCTGCTTTAAAATCAACCTTGTTTTGAGTGGTTTTACTCGTACCAGCCCATCTAGTCATCCCAGGGCATTTTTAGCAGCAAATGTAGGCTGTCAGGATCCATGTGTTAAAACGCCAAATAGTCTTTTTAATAAAATCTATATGATAAACTCAATACACAGTGTACTATAGTGTACTTTGTTAAAATCTTTAAATGATTTTTGAATCTTGAAAAACGGTTTTACAAAATTTTTACTTTTTTGAAAAAAATTAAGTTTGTAACTCTTGACACGTAACTAGGGGAAGTACAAACATAGGTTATGATGGAGTGAGGTAAATTCTTAAACTAAAACCATTAATTAAAATTTTTCTTCAAACAATGTTAAAATTTTTAATTCAATTTTAAACCCTTGTGAAATACAGGGTTACTCGGTAAATGCTACAAATTTTAAGAATCCTGTTTTTTATTTTTTAAAAGAAAATTTTTTTAAAGAATTAATATTTTAGGTCCAAGTTATAAAAACGTTTTTAAACTTATTTATTGTTTTTCAAAACTAGTTTGTGAGCTGTTCCACGTCAAACTAAACTTTTATTGAAATCTGACATAACTTCTCTTTTTTAAGAGATTTTCAAAATTACAAAAATGCCTTAAATCTGTGTTATGTAACCAAATCAATTTACAGCTAAACTAAAGGAGCTACGAGGCCACAAAGTCGAACCAATAATATTGCGTAAATTTAAATTTGCTCTTCTGTCTAGGGCACAGTGAACTCTTTTAACATAAAAATAAGCGTAAACAAAAACATTTCATCAAACGATATTTTTAAAATCTTCCAATAAAGCGGGAAAAATATCTGCAAATTATTTTATCAAACTTAAAAAATTCAGTGTTGAAAAAAGAGTTGTGAACCCATTAAAAGTAAGGTGATCTACTTTAAAAACTTTCTGCATTTAAAGATCAATTAAGAATTTGGAAACCAGCTTTTTAAAAAATATATAAATTGTAGATATGATGAAACACGTGTTGATTTTCTTGAAGAACTACTGGACAGGAATATGGATCATGTTGCAAGTACTATACTTTCATATTTTAAGTTCCAGGTAACATATTTAATTGCTTACTTTTTTAATTTAATTTTAAATAATTAATTTATTTTTATTCTTTCAATAAGTTCTTCTTCGGTAGTTTTCTTTATAATTTTTAATCAATCCTTCAACAACAGATTTACATGCCTGATTCACACGGTACCTTCAGAGCATTTTTTCTTGTTCCTATATCTTTGCAACCTGCAACTTTGATATTAAACTATTGGATCTTGTCGTATTTATAATTTGAAATATCAAAGTCCAACCAAAATAAATTTCACGTAAAATTCATGTATATTATAAATCACAACTCCTTTAATCTCGAGAAGAACAGAAATGTTTTGATTTTCTAATGTACAACCAAATATTTTAATTTCTAATGTACAACCGAATAAATAAATTAAAACTGTAGAAACTACGAGGTCACAAAGTTGTACCATTGACGTTGCAGGAATTTAGAAGAAAACGCGATCAAAAAGTATCATTATTAAATAGAATAACGAGTAACCACTATGCTGCAAAAAATCCCATATTTCCGCCTTTGTAAGATTAAGAAGTTTTTCGCGCAGATTTGTACTGTTCGCGGAGACAACGCTAATCCTGGTTTTACTCGCCCAGTATCTATAATAAAATATATAAAATAGTAATCTCTGTTTGGATACCCAATCATATATTATATAGAATATCATAAAAGGCCGATTTGCTTAAAATTTTGACTGATGGACTCGTTAGAACCAATATCTCATAACTAAATTGTGATCACTTTGCCTAAAATTTTGATTGGAGAACTCAGTAAAACCACAGAAATTTTCTTACATTCCAAGCAAAGCTGGGTTCCCAAGCTAGTAATATATGCGCATATCAATATATAAACCATACATAATATAAATATCTAGGATTTATGCCATCTTCAGCTTGTCTCTACATTATGGAATCAGTTTATTGGAACATATGTTTTTAAGAGAAAAATAGAACGTTTAGTTATTCGGGATGAAGGTTTAAAGGTGAATTTTTTATATTTAATTTTTGAAAATGTTAATGTAAAATGTAGGTTGATGGTCAAGTATGAAATAAAAATAGAGAATTGTAACGTCCTCGCAAAGCCGTAAATGTTATTTCCAAATAAATTTATTTTTTATGTGTTGAGTTTAGAGTTTATATCCAGAAATGATCCCAAAAAAAAGCTATAATCTTTTTTAATGTTTCCAAATAAACTAGTCTTAAAAGGTGTTTCGCACCTAGGTTTTCCAGCGAAAAAGAAAAATCGATTAGCGAAAATTTCGCATTTTTCGAGAAAAAAAAATTGTTCGTGAAAATTTTCGCATTTTTTGCATTTTGTTTTCTCGCGTTAAATGCGAAAAAACTTGAAGTAGGTATTTCTGTACACAGTAAAATTAGAAATCACATGTATGTATATCTACGAGGCCTTTCTTCTTATTCAATAATCTGATGGTGTTTCCATTAGTTTGAGTGAAATGTTTAGAATAATTTTAGAGAATTTTAGAGAAGTATATTTTTAGAAAACTAAATTTTGAACAATATAGGAACTGTCTGAGCTAGAGGGATGGAACTCCTCGTTATTTCGACCTGTTCAAGAGGTAAATCAAGGAACTCTTCCTGATCAAGAAACTCTTCTGATCAAGGAACTCATCCTGATCAAGGAACTCTTCCTGATCATGAGGTAAATCAAGGAGCTCTTTCTAATCAAGAGGTAAATCAAGGAACTCTACCTGATCAAGAAACTCTTCTGATCAAGGAACTCATCCTGATCAAGGAACTCTTCCTGATCATGAGGTAAATCAAGGAGCTCTTTCTAATCAAGAGGTAAATCAAGGAACTCTACCTGATCAAGAGGTAAATCAAGGAACTTTTCATGTCCAAGAGGTAAATCAAGGAACTTTTCATGTCCAAGAGGTAAATCAAGGAACTCTCCATGCTTAAGAGGTAAATCAAGTAACTCCTCATTTTCAAGGAACACTTCAAGCTCAAGAGGTAAATCAAATTTTAAGTGGTAAATGAAGGAACTCTTCTTTTTTAAAGGGTTAATCAAGGAACTCTCTCTCTATTCAAGAGGTAAATTAAGGAACTCTGCCTATTCAAGAGGTAAGTCTAGGAACTCTGCCTATTCAAGAGTTAAATTAAAGAACTTTGACGTGCTTTTATCTCAAATTTTAGAACAAAATTAACAAAATTTTTGTAAAAAAAGAATCGAATCCCTTCTTAGTTTTACATGGAAAGATGAAAATTATGAATTGAAATTTCACTATTATATAAGTTTATAGTACCCTGTAAACAAGAATGTAAGGCAAGGAAAGTCAATTGCGGTTGTGTATACTCTGTGTGCATATTGAAACCAGTTCTCTCTGGGCGGAATTTGTAAACAATAATAGATGCATCAGTGTTCGTTTAGTATCCGAGGAGGTTAAAAGCATTAAATTTTGATAATTTTGATAATTCACATAATAGTTTCCTATGACCAGAATATTTCATTGATTTTTTATTTGAATGATGGATCCTATGTTAGGCTTCGACATCCGTCTTGTGTTTACATTAGAGCCCAGAGACAGTACACTGCAGTACTAAAGATGTGTACACTTCTGAAATGACTTTCCTTGCCTTAGATCCTTGCCTGTAGAGAAGAATGTGTAATACCAGAGAACAAAACACAATATACTTCTTTCAATGAATCTATTTTCTAGGTTTCAGATCCGAGTATTTACAAGAAGATGTGTGCCAAGGTGTTTCTACTCAAGGATATCTGGAGGTTTAGAGAACCCAAGGTATGATTAAGGTTGGATGAGTAATGATTAAAGGAACATTAAAAGAGGGTCATGTCCGATTTACAATGGTACTTGTTTTTTGTTTTACCTTTCCTGTTAAATAATGTGAAAGTTATGTTATTGAGAGCCCAGAATTAAAAATTATAAAACTGCTGGTTATCTTTTGCATTCTTAATCAGTAAAAGCTTTTACTGGTACCATTGTGAATCATACATTTTACTCTTGAAATTACGTCTACAATTCCTTTCACAGGAATATAATAAAATATCAACAAAAATTTAGTTCAAAACACATTGCTCTCAAATCACTTAAACTCAAATTTTATTTATAGATTAAATAAATAAATGAATTCTCTGCTAGTAAAAATCATTGATCAGCCATTTTTTAAACTAAGGAACTGGCCCATTACAAACTCAAAGCCCTGTATCTTTGCAGTTAAGCTGATGGCGTAAATCTTTGATATTTCAAACTTTGGCTATTAGATCTTGCAAGCTCGAGGTTTGAAATATCAAAGGCCTAGTACAAAATCTTAAGTTTCTGAGATATAATGATTACAAATTAAGTTTGTGGCGAAACTCAGTTTGTAAAATAGTTTTAACAAACATTTTTATTTTCCTTAAACAATTAAAACTTTTTTTCAGGCCAAACGATTGTTTTGTGACAGCTTTGTGTTGAGTGTTAGGAATTGATAATAATTGAAATCTTTCATATATTTTTCTACGCGTTATTCATCTTTATTAACGTTAAATATCCAAAAATACTAGTTTGTAGGATCAATATTTTTGAATAATTATTATCATTGATAATTCGATCATTTTTGAAAATCTTTTAAACTTTAGTTTGTTGGATTGATAAAATAATTATTATTGACCAATATTGTGTAGAAGTGATGATTCCATAATATTCTGTGGACTAAACAATGGTTGTATTCAGGTGATATTTACGCAAAGGAATTGAGTTTTTGCCACAAACTCTGATTTTCTAATCCCTATATCTTTGCATTCCAATGTGGTAGACCTTAGATATTTCAAACTTGGAAGTCTCTTAGATCAAATAGTCTATGTTTAAAATGTCGAATGTTCACAACATCAGGTTGCAAAGATATTGGTAGCAGAAAATCAGAGTTTGTGGCAAGAACTCAGTTTCTTTAAGTTCCAATTTTTAAGACGTACTAAAGATTTTGTTCAAATAGAAAAGCAAGGTTTAGGAAAGGAAGATACAGGATTACCTAGAAAGGATGATACGTCAAAGATGATTGTTCGGAATTTGGCGTCAAACATTATAGAAATCCAACGTATAGCAATAGCTGGGTATAGCAACGTACGTTGGATTTCTATAATGTTTGACGGTCGGAACTTGTTCAATCCATTTCCTTACATTCAGAGTTCCTTGTAGGCCAAAACTGGTTTATATTTGTTCTTAATCAGTTAGTAAACCATCAAAATACTCAATTGAATGCAGAAACCAAAAAGCAAGCTTAAAATCGGGCAGACGCTGAACTCCAACCTTCGAGTGTGCGAGGTGGGGAAGACTTCACATGTACATGTACATGTACATGACCACTTTTTCAACAATTTTTAATTACATTAGTATTTATTTAGGGTTAGGTTAGGTTAAGACACTTTCTGGGCCGAGCGCTGCGGCCACGGGTTAGGTTAAGTTATGACACTTTCTTTTATTTAGGGTTAGGTTAGGTTAAGACACTTTCCGGGCCGAACGCTGCGGCTAGGACAGGCTAGGGGGCCGAGCGCTGCGGCCACGGGTTAGGTTAAGTTATGAAATTTTCTGGGCCGAGCGCTGCGGCTAGGATTCAATCTCGATCTGTAAATGTCATCCCCCCTTAATCATGCTTTTAATTAAGCGCGGCAGTGAAGTCTTCCCCACCTCGCACACTCGAAGGTTGGAGTTCAGCGTCTGCCTTCAAATCGTCTATATTTAGAGTTTGGGTCGTCTTTACAGTCTCATCCTTCGTGGGTAACCCTGTCACTAGGGAAGAATTTAAGTATTAGAAAAGGAAGGTAGCAAGGAAATTATTCAGGGTTTAGGAAAGGAAGGTAGCAATGAAATGATTCAGGGATTAGGAAAGGAAGTTATCTAGAAAAGAATCCAAGGTTTTGGAAAGGAAGGTAGCAATGAAATGATTCAGGGATTAGGAAAGGAAGTTATCTAGAAAAGAATCCAAGGTTTTGGAAAGGAATTTTATAAGGGAAGAAAACAAGGTGTAGGAAAGGAAACTAGCTAGTAATGATCCTATGTATAGGAAGGGATGGTAGTTAGGGAAGGGTCAAATGTTTTGTAAAGGCAGGTAGCTGGGTCAAATTTTTAGGAAAAGAAGGTAGCTGGGACAAAGGTTTGGGAAAGAAAAGTAGCTAGGGAAGGATTCAAGTTTAGGAAAGGAAGGTAGCTAGGAAAGGATTCAAGGTTTAGGAGAGGATTCATGATTCAGAGTTCAGGAAAGGAAGTAATCTAGAATCCAAGGTTTTGGAAAGGAAAGGAGAGTAGGATCTAGGATTTAGATAAGGAAGGCAGCTAGGAAATGACCCAAGGTTTAGAAAGGGAAGGTAGCAAGGAAATGACCCAAGGTTTAGCTAAGGAAGGCAGCTAGGAAATGACCCAAGGTTTAGAAAAGGAAGGTAGCTTGGAAAGGATCCTATGTTTAGGAGAGAAAGGGAGCTAGGTAAGATTTCAAATTTTAGAAAGAAGTGTATTTAGAAGGGTTAAAATTTGCTAAAAACGACAGGACAAAAAGGACAATATAAAGAAACTTTCTTCTATTTCCATGTTGTTTTGTGAACACACTATATGCACTGTTGTAAAGTGTTTACAATAATCCAATGCATAGCATAGTCAGCAGAAGCTTACAGTTGTAGTAATCACATCTTTTATTTAGAGAACCCAATATTGTTGATTTATGTGGAAACTTTATATTTTAAGATCATATCACCCCGAACTAACCAGAGTTAGAGGCATTCGGTTTCTTTGAAATCATACGCGTTTGGTTTATATTTTAACAATCTTTAAACTTACGGATTTGTTTGTTTAATACTTTTATTCAAAACTTATATGCCGGCAAAAAAGTATTTAAGAAAGAAGGCTGAAAAATTATGTTTAATAGGAGAAATTGTGATCGAAAGTCATAGCTTTCTGGAATATTGAGAGAACGATTAAATCCACGTGATATACATATTGTGGATCTGATTTAAAGGATATGTCGACAATTCTCGGCCAAATTGAATTGAATGTATTTCAATATTAACGAGCTTGCAATTCCATTCATAAATATCAAATTTTAGTTCTTGGTCTTTATCTCCTAATCTCTTCTTTCAGGCTTGGGATATTAGTTATCTAGGAAAAATAAGGGAACAGGAGTGCCATGATAAGGTAAATAAGGGAACAAGAGTGCCATGACAAGGTAAATAAGGGAACAAGAGTGCCATGACAAGGTAAATAAGAGAACAAGAGTGCCATGACAAAGTAAATAAAGGAGCAATAGCGTCATGACAAGGTAAATAAGGGAACAAGAGGGTCATGACAAGGTAAATAAGAGAACAAGAGTGTCATGACAAGGTAAATAAGGGAACAAGAGTGCCATGACAAGGTAAATAAGGGAACAAGAGTGCCATGACAAGGTAAATAAGGGAACAAGAGTGCCATGACAAGGTAAATAAGAGAACAAGAGTGCCATGACAAGGTAAATAAGGGAACAAGAGTGCCATGACAAAGTAAATAAAGGAGCAATAGTGTCATGACAAGGTAAATAAGGGAACAAGAGTGTCATGACAAGGTAAATAAGGGAACAAGAGTGTCATGACAAGGTAAATAAAGGAACAAGAGTGTCATGACAAGGTAAATAAGAGAACAAGAGTGCCATAACAAAGTAAATAATTGGGAACAAGATTTTCATGAAAAGGTAAAATAAGAGAACAAGAGTGCAATAACAAGGTAAAATAACAAGAGTGTCATGACAAAGTGAATAAGGGAATAAGAGTACCATGACAAAGTTAAAAAGAGAACAAGATCGCCATAGCAAGGTAAATTAGGGAACAAGAGTGACATGATAAGGTAAATAAGGGAACAAGAGTGTCATGAAAAGGTAAATAAAAGAACAAGAGTGCCATGGCAAGGTAAATAAGGGAACAAGAGTCCCATGACAAAGTAATTATGGGAACAAGAGTGACATGACAAGGAAAATAAGGGAACAAGAGTGTCATAAAAAGGTAAATAAAAGAACAAGAGTGCCATGACAAAATAATAAGGGAACAAGAGTCCCATGACAAGGTAAATTAAGGAACAAGAGTGTCATGAAAAAGTAAATATGGGAACAAGGGTACCATGACAAATTAAATAAGGGAACAAGAGTACGATGACAAAGTTAAAAAGAGAACAAGATTAACAGGACAAGGTAAATAAGGAAACACAAGTGCCATGACAAGGTAAATAAAGGAAAAATAGTGTCATGACAAGGTAAATAAGGAAGCCAGAGTGTCATTACAAGGTAAATAAGAGAAAAAGATTATCATGACAAAGTAAATTTGGGAACAAGAGTGACATGACAAAGTAAATAAAGGAACAAGATTGAAATGACAAGGAAAATAAGGGAACATGAGTGTCATGACAAAGTATATAAGGGAACAATTGAGTGCCATGACAAAGTTAAAAAGAGAACAAGAGTGTCTGACAAGGAAAATAAGGTAAAATGACTGGCGTAGCAAGGTAAACATATGTGAACATAAGTACCATAAAAAGTAAATAGCAGAATTGTCATGAAAAGGTTATTAAAGAAAAAGTAATGTCACAAAAAGGTTAAAATAATCTGTTCGGGAAAAGTAAAAAACGAATTTTGGAAAGGTAGGAAAGGGAAAGGATTCTGGAAGATCAAAAGAAAAAGATAAATAAAGATTTCGAACTTTTTAAAAAAGTTTTGAAATAAAACTTTTCAACAAATTAAAGTTAACAAATTTCTTTAACTTCTTGTGATTTTGTTAATATACAGGGCTACCCATAAAGGATGAAATGACCTGAAACTCTAAAATTCTCGTTCTGAAGGTTACACTTAGTTTACGGCAAATAGATTCTAGTACAATAGATGGCAACGTAGAATTTGTACACTCTCAGTACAGTTGTATTCTGTCGTCACAAGTGTCAATTCAGTTTTTGTGTCCGACAAAATCATCAATGATATTGATAATATTATAATAAAGTGCTTTTCTTACAGTAAAATAAGTGCAATTTAATGTGTTCTTTAGTTTCTGTTTTTACACTTTTTTATTTCATCTTGGGAAACATGTCAACTAATTTGAGAAAATTTCGTTTTCCTTGTTATATTTGACACTTGTGACGTAGTGTATAATAGGTTGATTTCTCTGTTGCCACCTATTGTACTTGATAATCTATTTGGTTTACGGTATTAAATTTTGTATTTTGTACGTTATAGGAATTTATTTGACGAAGAAACCAAAAAGTTTTAAGGTTTGGAAAACATTAATTGAACAAAAAGAATGAATAAACTCAGCCATTTCAAAATTCTCATGCTTTGTGGGTAAGCCTGTACACTGAATACACAGTGTACAGAATAACAAAACAAAACATGAAACATGTTAGATAATGCTAGATTTGATTACAATTTAAGTTTAAGTTTAAAATTTACTCATTCAAAATCTGAATTATTTTGTTTAGGGTGTGAAGTGTATAGACTTCAACGCTAGCGTGTTTCTAACAGGAAGCTATGATACATTCTTCAAGGTCAGTAGCAAAACACTTTATGCACGCTAAAAAAACGCGAACTCTGGAAACATTTTTATAGTATTTTGTAAATCATCTCTAATCCCGGTTTTTTATATGACTCTGTCTGTATATTTTGATTTATATTTATATTGATTAATTATGATTTGAATGTTGGGTCCCATTTTCCTGATAAATGTAAAAGTATGTTGAAAGTCCAAACCAGAAAAATAAATCTGAGGGAGTTCTTGTTAAAATTCTTTTGTCAACCCAGCACTAACTGCAGAGAGAGAATATTTTTTCTTATTTCTACAAATTGACACTTTCTTATTTCAAATCTCTGCAAATCAGTCAGTTAGAAAATTTTCTATTTTACAACCTAAAGTACGTTATATAGTCAGCTCAAAATGTAAAAGAACGTTCAAACTCAAAAACAAATCTGTTACCTTTTTACAATTAAAGTTTGTTGCAATATGTGTAATGATTAATTCTAATTTGCAACAAAATAGTTTCAATAGACTGAAGTATAAGCAGCTGAATTTCAATCAAAACAGTTGCAATCAGCTTAATTCCAATTTTTTTCACCGTGCAGCCATAAATAGAAACA
This sequence comes from Eurytemora carolleeae, assembly GCF_000591075.1. Classification (NCBI taxonomy): domain Eukaryota; kingdom Metazoa; phylum Arthropoda; class Copepoda; order Calanoida; family Temoridae; genus Eurytemora; species Eurytemora carolleeae. The sequence continues at coordinate 71,391 of NW_019396100.1, read as the reverse complement.
AAATGTTATTCACCGCTTGATAAGTTGGTAACGGAATTTTCCGTCAACTTAAAAAAAACATTCCGTTGACAGAACTGTATCCAGTTAAAGCCAGTATATACTGAACTAGGCTTTAAGGGCGCTTCGCGAACATATTCTATTTTAACTTTTAATTGTGGTTCTATCTGTAAATATTTTCTCTTCGTACAATATTAAACAAAAAATCGAAAATTTATTAATTTGTATTCCTGGATTTTCAAAATTTTACGAAAATCAAAATAAGTTGGAGACAGCTTTTTGTAGTTCTGAGCATCCATACACTTTTCATGGGACCATGTGAGTTTCAGTTTCAAAAGTATTATATATAGAAGGAGACAGCAACAGTATTTGTTTATTTATTTCCAAACAAAAACTCTTTTATTTTTGAGTATAAAATCATTGGCTTGAATTCTTCTCATTTTTATAAATTTTAGGTTTGGAGACGAGATACTTGGTCCTGTATCCAAACCTTTCCTGTACACACGGACAGTGTTTGGGACTTGAAACTCCACGGGAATATCGTGGTAACATTCATATTCACATCAAACACAAACATATAATTACAGTGTAGTTAAAATTTGGTTTGATATTTCGAATATATAGTGTTACAAAAGAAAGAATACGCAAAATTGATCATAATTCATTCATACCATATTTACCATTTCAGTGATTACGCTATCATCGAATCCTAAAATATATACCTTATTCATTCTTGTATTAAATAGTTCTTTTAAATCGGAATTTTCCATGCATGGTCCAATTTAAGGAAAGTAATCAGTTCTTTTATAAAAATAAACAATTATTTGTTTTATGAACCATAAAACCATCTGTGAAGAGAAAAAACTAATCTGATATAATGGTTCTGAATAAAACATTATAGTTCAGTTCTACTTGAAGGAACAGTAAGTGTAAATTTAAGTGTCTATCCTTTCAAAGATAGCAATGCCCGATACACTTAACGGTGACGTGCCCTGGAAACCTATTATGTGGAATTCGTTTTTTGACTTGTAAAGTATCTATTTCTGTGAATTACTCCATTACGTCCCTTTAATAAATATTATTTATTATGTCATATCTCATGCTTTGTAGTTGAATAAAAATATGAAAATATGAAATGAAATTATGTCCAGGCTACAGCTGGTTTGGATGGAGCTGTCATTATCTACGACTTTGTGTCTGAATATGATCTGAGAGTCCGCTCATATATTCAGGTCAATTATTTGAGAATTTTTTTTACATTCAGAGACTAAACTTTTGGTTGAATTAGAGTTTATACATATAGCACTAGAGTTCAGTCAGTCCGCCTAATTCTGTTGTATAAAACGTGGTGGGTCAACTACATACCGGGCCGACTAGATGAGCTGGTACTGGCACTGTTGTACCGGTTCGGATCATGCATTTTTTAAACTAATGTGATCTTACAAACTTTATATCTATATAGCGTAAACCGTTAAACTTTTAAGTTCAATTCCAGAAATATAGGAAAATAAAAACAATAATTAGATACTTTTTTACCACCCTTCCTTCTGAAATATTGATAAAAATAGTCATGGTATATATTTCATCAGAAGGAGGAGGGGGGGGGGGCTATTTAATAACAAGTTGCCTAAATGCGTTTTAAAAATTCCGCTTCTTTTACCATTTAAAATTGAATATAAAAATACATTTTTGTCATTTAAATTTTGACATCGGAGAGCGTTTTACTCAGGGGCGGATATAAGGATTTTGTAGGGGGGGTAAAAATTTAGAACTTTGCGCGCGAAGCGCGCCGAAATTTTTTTTACCCCCCCCTAGAAATTTTTTTACCCCCCCCTAGAAAAATATCATGATGTATATCAAATTATTGGTTTTAATTGGGTTTGATTTGCATTTTCCACTCATTTCTGGGATTTACAAACTCAATCTAATAAAGGCTTCATTACATACCTTTCAGCTTTCACCTTGTTTTATACCCTTCATTAAAGTCATTCATTTTACATTAACTACAAAGATCTGTACTAAAAACTGAATTTATTTATTTTAACTAAACTTTTTATATTAAGTTTGCTGGCAAACATTGACAAAAAAGGCAGTAATATAAAAAATAATAGTTTTTCTCTAAGAGGAAAAAGACGTTACTTTTTTAAATCTTTAGAAAAGCTACTCTGCAAAACTTTGAAAAAATATGGTCATTACTCATTGTTAAATTTTCTTGTCGTCAATGTAGTATGTTAAGATCTTAACGAAATCTAATGTGGAAATGACATTATTTATAAGTAAAAAATAAAAATGTTTTTTTATTGTCCACACCATTTTTTTTCTATTAAAAAACATCTAATTTTAATGACATTGACTATTACTTTAGAATTTAGAATCATTTAGAATATGTTGACTTAAAATTTGAAATATCTGATTCCGACGTATCTGCACAGTGAACATTTTAATTGTTTTCGTGCAAATTTAAAAGATATTTAATTTTAAAATCAACCATTTTTTAAAAACAAAAACAAAGTAACAACTCTTTCCTCCATTATAAAGTCTGCGCGGCTTGGCGCTTAAGAACTTGTTCAGAATATCTTCATTTTTGATTAATTAAAGTAAAAAAGTAAAAAATTTACAGGAGGGAGGGGGGGGACACAAAAACGTTCTCTAGGACAGAAACAAGGGTTCGATTTGTTTTATATTTATTGCACAATAAAATTTTAAAGCTAGACATAAAAAAATCAGCATGTTCAGAGTCTTAGCTGGCTCAAAAATTGTCTTACATATGATATGATATCCATGTACAAAAGGAGGGGGAGGGGGGTCCAAAAATCGTATTTTAGGAAATTAACTCATAATATATATATTTTTTATTATGACGAGTTGTGTGTGAGTGAACTTTGCTGAAGTAACCGAACTAAAAGTTTAAGCATCTGCAAAATGCCGCAAAAACTTTTACTATCATGAAAATAGTCGTCTTTACACAAGTGCAGACTAATCAATAGGGAATGGGAATGTTTTTTTTTTTGAATGGAAGGGGTCAAGGCAACTGGAACTGTTACTTGTAGAGGCAGCAAATGGAGTAACCCCTGCTATTCAGGGCCTGAAAATATGTTCAGGGGTAATTACCCCTAGAATTCTAGGGGGGGGTATTTAACCCCAGGATTCTAGGGGGGGGTATTTACCCCCAGGATTCTAGGGGGGGGTATTTACCCCCAGGATTCTAGGGGGGGGTAAATAACCCCAATAACCCTCCTTATATCCGCCACTGGTTTTACTAAAAGTAAAAAGGGGTTTCGGCAGAATAGAATTAAATATACTTGATCTGATTTTTCTGCAGTTTTTTGCACTTCAAACCCTTATTTGTGAAGTCGAGTCTAAAACTTTATTCCTTCAACTAAAGTTAGCTTAATTTTTAATATAAAAATTCCAATATTTTTGGGAGAGAAAGGACTAAGTCCAATTGATGAAACAGTATTAGATTTAATTAGATTTAATTAGATTTAATTAGATTTAATTAGATTTAATTAGATTTAATTAGATTTAATGCTACTTTCCAGAAATGTAGATTATATTCTAATAAAATAAGGTTTCTTTCAGCAAACAAAAACACATTATAGATATGAATACTTACATTTCCATTAAGAAGATGATCTTCTTCATAATATTTATTGTAAACATGGTCATCCTTAGACAAATATCATTAATATTTGTATAAAGTTTTCATAATCTTAATGTTTTCTAGAAATGGAAATTTTTCCTTGATAGATATGCACTAGCTGTGGTCCTATGTGTTACTTTTAAATTAAATAGTGCTATTATATGCAAGTCTCCTAAGGGGGGGGGGGGGGCAAATTCAGAGCATTTAACTTCTTGGATATCAGACAAAAGTCGCACAAGTATAAGATACTTTAAAGGTACACCGCAGTATACAGTCCAATCACCTAGCAATTGCTTACTTTAAGTACTACTTTGTCTCTCCTTCAAACAAAACTCTGCAGTGAGCTTAATAGGGAAAATTAGATTACAGCACTGCAATAATATTTATTTTATTGTGGTGGGGGATTCTCCTCAAACTTATAAACAGCAAACCATTTTTGTCCTGTTCTTCAGTCTTCACTCTTCAGTTTAAGATTTGAAAAGTTAGCTCTGAGTTCTAGGGGGAGGGCTACGCCCCCTAGAACTCAGAGCCATAGGGGGGCACATGCCCCTTGCCCAGTATCCGCGCGCCCCTGTATCAAGCACAGCTATGAGTGACGTAGTCAGTGATGATCCCCTCCCCTGCACCTGCAGTTTCTTCAACGATCGGTATGGGGGATTTTGCCTGTTAGAGAGGGGAGGGGGGGTAGTTTCGGGAGGAAGAAAGGCAACGCATTGGGGAAAAAGAAAGTCGATCAGCTGTTTTGCCGCTTTGCTTTTCAAACAATTATTATATTTTCTCCGATTCAAAACAAAAATTTAAATAATGTGTTAAAACTTTAGAAAAATTATGATCCTCATATAGCGAACCCTGGATTTATATTTTCTACCTGCCCTTACTTGTGTACACTACGTGACTACAGTCTCACAAATCAAACAAATCAAATGGACGAAATTGACGTGAAGCGAAGTATTGGCAAATCAATATTTTTTGCTTCATTATAATTGATTTTTCTAAACCAACGGGCGGGTTAAATTTGGCAAATTATTATTTCTTTTATAGTATTAGTTGAAAGTATATTTGTGTACTTGTTCTATCCCTCACAAATTCCAAGACATAGTTAATAATTATTGGGGTCTGTCCTAGTGAACGATTTTTGGACTCACCCCCGACTCCCCTCCTATAATCTTTGTTCATCCCGAAATGTATCCCCACTTAATGGGACTGGCGTCGTAATTTAAAGGGACCCTTTATTTAAAGTGGGACATGCCTGGTTCATAACGGTAACCGTGAAACCCAAATCGAATCAATAATGCTGAATAAAACGTCATTTTTCTGGCATTCTGATAAAGTTTTAAATGTTTCTGAATCAATTAATTCACAAATCATTTTTCAGTAAATCAGGTTCTGGTAATTTCCTAGAGAACGATTTTTGGGAACGATTTTTGGAGGGGGGGGGGGTCCAAAAATCGTTCTCTAGGACGGACCTCAGTTTCTGTCCTAGAGAACTCTTAATCTTATCAATGGAAGTATACATGACATTTTGTTTACAGTCCCTTTAAAACATGAAATGGGGATATTTACTCTTTTATTACTAAATCAGTAATTTTCCAAATGAAGAACTATGTTTTCAGAGAAGTATAAAATGATGTAATGGGTAGGGAAGAAGAGGATGAGATATCCTTGACTCCTAATCAGGTTGACCCCTCCAGCTATTCTGGTAAACAGCCCAGCACTCCCTGTCTAGATTCTCCGCTACAGTTTAACTACCCACAACATTTACCTGTCCTAAACCCATCTCCGACCCTGAATTATCAATTCTCTCCACAATGTCCAAGCACCTCTCAACAATATCCAATCTATGGCGCGGACGAAAGATTGTATCTCGGGCGATCTCAATCCGTTAACAATCCTGATTTATCCCTGTACAACCCTAGCTCTCTAAATCTACAGTCACGAGTTGCGGGGAGTATATTTTCTCTTTCATCTACCTCCCAACCATCCATAGGATTTGGAACGGACCATTCTATTGCTGAAAGATTGAATGAATGTGAAGTAAATAAATTATATTCTAAAATACCTAAACTAGAATCTATACATCATAGTAGAGATATGAACCCACAACTAGTTCCTTGTACAACCAACTCCAAGATGTTGGAGAATAAACCCGCTCCTAGCTGTCCTGTGAATACCTTACACCAGACCATACTGCCTAGTATAGTGGAGCAAGATAAAAATATTGAAACTAAACCTCAAGGAATTTATTCAGTCAGTCATTCTTTCATTCACCCTTCTTTTCATCTTTTTTCATCCTTTTATCTTTGATTCATTTATTCATTCATTCATCCTTTTTTAAATTCGCAAGTACAAAAATATTCAAAAAATCGTTTAACACGGCGTTGATTGCAATATGTGGTTCATCTTCAATGACATATTTATTTAAAGGGACTGTCAAGTAATTCCAAGTTTTAAAAAGGGGGATGCCCGATTCACAATAGTGCCCATAAGACCATTCTCTCATCATTAATATGAAAGACAGCAGTTTTTCTAGCTTCAAAGATGCTTAATTCTGTATATCCTCCATCGTTTTGGTTTCTGAAATTCTGAATTGTCATCTTTATGGAGAACTCGAAATGTAAAGTAATACATTTATAAAGTTAAAAATATGTATATCACATTCTTTTTTCTAAAGAACATACCAATAAATTTAGATTGACGTGAATTTACGTGAATTTCCTATTTAACTTAAATTCGTCTTAACACTCTACCTACATACTAGCCAAATTGGTTTTGTTTATATATTTTTTAATCTTATTAGAAAGGAATTTTACGAAATTGACTAATTAAAGATTTATCAAAGTAATAAGAAACATTTTTTTTTTTCATGCAAGCTTTTACATATTACAATGTACATTATTGTACATTTAAGAGGATTATGATAATTCTTTAGTCGTTATTTTTGTCATTAAAAATCATACTGTTTTGAGGTCGGCAAAATTTTCGCTAAAAAATGATGAAATGAATACGGTTTCTAGGAGATATAAGATGGGGTACTATGATCCCCCTGATAGGGGGTAGTGCATTAGGATGCTGTAATGCCGCAGGATCAAAACCGCTCTTCCATCTCACTTATACAGGTTCAATAATACATCATTTTACTGTACAGTGTACAATTTTTACTGCATGTTTCATCTATGGTTCAATATTATATGATAGTACTGTACAGTGTACATAATTTGTACTGCATGTTTCATCTATGGTTTAATATTATATTATAGTACTGTACAGTGTACAATTTGTACTGCATTTTTCATCTATGGTTTAATATTAAATTATAGTACTGTACAGTGTACAATTTGTACTGCATGTTTCATCTATGGTTCAATATTATATCATAGTACTGTACAGTGTACAATTTGTACTGCATGTTTCATCTATGGTTCAATATTATATCATAGTACTGTACAGTGTACAATTTGTACGGCATGTTTCATCTATGGTTCAATATTATATCATAGTACTGTACAGTGTACATAATTTGTACTGCATGGTTTCAATCTGGAAAATAATTTTATTTGGGTTATCTGAAGGTACAACGTTTGTTAACAAATATTTTGGGAGCCAAATACAGAATCAATATAATTTAGGAAAATTCGAAATGCTAATATCTTAATTATTCAAGAGAAGATTATGCCAAGCATATTTTTTTGTGGTGGGGGGGGGGGCAAATTTGTCGTTGCTCCCCCTTTTAGAAAAAAAGGGTGCACCTGTCCTGCACCCCCCTGGCTAATGGCCTGGTTGATACAATTTCTACATTTTTTTGAGTAATTGTTTGTAATACTCTTAAGGAATGATTTTTTGGAGCAAATATTTTTTTTAATCATCCCCCCGGCTCATGAGGGTGTGTCATTATTAAAAATATTTACCCCTGAATATTTTTGAAACTTTCTACCTTTAGATTTTTAACCTTTTTATTGATTTTATTTGAAAATTTTCCATTTTCCTCAATTTTGTTAATTTTGTTCAATAGTATTTGTTCTAAATGGCCCAGTGATTCCTTTCCAAATAAATTAAGGATTTTCGAAATATACTATTTTTATTTTTTTCCAATATATTAATAAAATATTCCATGATTTCAGGATTGAGCAAAAATAAACTTTAAATGTTCACAGTTTCAATTTTTTACTAACATTTTTTGTTCTTAGTAAAAATCGTATATTTTTAAAATCAAAACTAGTAATAAAGAGGAATAAATAAACATATATATATATCTTGTATTTGCTTAATCCTAGCTTTTGGAAACAATGAACGCCATCTCTGTCGATACTGGCCAGATGTTCCCTATATAGATCTGGAGAAGACAGAGATTCCTCAGGAGTTTACCAGGGTAAGTATTCCCTATATAGACCTGGAGAAAACACAGATTCCCCTGGAGTTTAGAAGGGTAAGTATTCTCTATATAGATCTGAAAAAAACGCAGATTCCCGTGAGTTTAGAAGGATAAGTATTCCCTGTATATAGATCTGGAGAAAACACAAGATTCCCCTGGAGTTTACTAGGGTAAGTATTCCCTGTATATAGATCTGGAGAAAACACAAGATTCCCCTGGAGTTTACTAGGGTAAATATTCCTTATATAGATGTGGAGAAAACACATATTCCCCTGGAGTTTAGAAGGATAAGTATTCCTTATATAGACCTGGAGAAAACACAGATTCCCAGGAGTTTAAAAGGATAAGTATTCCTTATATAGACCTGGAGAAAACACAGATTCCCAAGAGTTTAGAAGGATAAGTAATAAGTATTCCTCATATAGATCTGAAGAAAACACAGATTCCCCTATATTTTAACTTTTAATTGTGGCTCTATCTGTGAACATGTTCTCTTCGTACAATAATAAACAAAAATAAAAAAAAAATTCGAGAAGTTCAATGTTTAATTCGTGGATGCTTTAAATTTTACTTCATAAAATTTTTTTTGGCGACAAATTTTATAGTTCTGGGCATCATGTGAGATGCCTCGACAATTTTGGGCCCGATCAGTTCAGCCGTTTTGATGATGTTTATTGGATTCAAACAAACACAATGACAGACATGTAAAGTTTATATATAGAAGTTAACCATAAACACAGACAAGCTTTAGATGAAATTTCAAATCATTAATATTTTTTGTAAAATCTAAGTTACGATTTTTTTGATTTTCAAGTGAATATTTCTTTAACTTTGATTATCTAGGATATTGATTTCATCAACACAGTGTGCCCCTGCGCTGGATTATCTATGCTAAATACGTCAAAAGGTAAACAACGAAACTAACAGTTTTCCTCTTGTTTTCAACAGATTTTTTAGTGGATTCCAAAACCAGGATTGACGGATCCAAACAAATTTTTCTACTGGAATGTAACCTCTTTTATTAAACTTTCCCAAATTTAAATTTGTATATTTTTCTCGGGGCAAATTTTTTCTATTTTATTAGAGTTAGATGTTTTTTTTTGCAAGTTAAAGGTTCCCCCTTTTTTATTTATTTTTATGTAAAGTTTTGACAATCATTAGACCGAAGGATTAGCCCTGGGAACAATGAATGCTAGCATTTGTTTTCGAAGATAAGGAAGGGGGGGGGGGTTGGACATTAAGCTGTCAGGTTTTTTCCTTTTTAATACTTTTTGACATTTCAAATATATAAATCCCAATTTAGCAACAATAAAAATTGTATGAAATTCCCTATAACCTGGGGAAAATTACTTTTGAGGAAGGGGGGGGGAATTTTTAATAAAATGAAAACATCGTCTTTTATTCTAGGAGAGAAGTCACGAGGTTCAGATGCTGTGCAGAATCAATGGATGATACGATCTGCTGTTTTTGTCCTGGAAACTATAAAACCTAAATGTTTCTGGGGGGAGAACGCTCCCGGTCTTTTTACTTCAGGAATACATTTAATACATTCAGTACATTCAGTACATTCAGTACATTCAGTACATTCAGTACATTCAATACATTCAGTATATTTAATACATTCAATACATTCAATACATTCAATACATTCAGTACATTCAGTACATTCAATACATTCAGTACATTCAGTACATTCAATACATTCAATACATTCAGTACATTCAATACATTCTTTACATTCAATACATTCAATACATTCAATACATTCAATACATTCAATACATTCAAAGCATTCAATATATTCAATACATTCAATACATTCAATGCATTCAAAGCATTCAATACATTCAATGCATTCAATGCATTCATTACACAATGTTCTATAACGAGTAACTTCCATGTTTCTTTCCCAGCACTCAGAAATTCTATTAAATATGCTTTTACAAATGTTTTCCATTTTTCCGTTCGTTCATTTAAATATTTTTAGCTTGATTACGAATTTAACGTGATGTTGTTTGAGACGTTCTTTGTTCCATTAAACCATTTTATTTATTAAATGTTTTCCTGCATAGTTGGAGAAGAGATGCTGAGTACACTTAGAGAAATAGGATCAAGGTATTGATTAAGCATTTACTAGTAGTAGTACCCCCCTCCACCCCTCCCCTGCATAGTTGGAGATGAGATGCTGAGTACACTTAGAGAAATAGGAGCAAGGTATTGATTAAGCATTTACTNCCTTCACATGCTAAAAGCATTTATCCCCATCCCACATATGCCAGGAAGATTTATAATTCAACGTTAACCCTTTTATGTGTGTTTTACATTTTTTTAAGGGGAGGGGGGAGAGGTGTTAATCCATATCCGTATAATTCAAATTAAAATTTGTCCACTGAATAAATTTGGATTTTGAATCTTAAAAATTACTGCTCTAATATTTTCAGACTAGGTTTAGATTTGCCTCCTTCAAGAAGAATTCTTAAATTCATTTATCCATTTAGTTTTTACTTACATTCTCTGCGTTCATTTATTTTAACCAAATGCAGCCAAAATTTAGAGAAAAGTAACTTAACAACATTTTAGAACACTGCCGTAGCGCGGTAGCGGGGGGGGGTGGTCCGATCTTAATCCTTATACCTTATATTTTTAGTCTATTGAAGGTAATCGGGTCTGAGGGGGGGGGGGGGTATTTTCAGGAAATTAATCACTGAAATAGTAGGCGAACACTTGAAGTTATATTAAAAAAGGACAATTTACTTTTAATATTACCTTTCTTTTGAATTGAAGTTACAGATAAATACATTTGCTTTCTTATTAACAAGCTACTGAACATATTGTTTTTTTCTAGCTCGATAATTTTTTATTCCGTCAATTTCCTTCATTGTTTCTGAAGCAAAAATGCGCAATTGAAAAAAACAAGTATTTATGGAGGTTGATATATTCAATATCTCATGCTTCTTGATCAAACAAAGTCAGTATTGGTACCGTTGTGAACCCGACATTCCACTCTAAATATAGAGTCACTTAAAATTATCTCTTATACATTTCCTTTAAAGGGACTGTAAGCTTAATTTGAAGTGACCTAAATGCAAAGATGATAATGCATGATTCACAACGGTACCCTCTTACACTTTGTCGGATCAAGTATGAAATAGATATTGATGTTTCAAATATTGATGTTTCTAATAGTTAGAAAAACGACAATATTTTCCACATTATTGATCAGATAAAGGTTTTAAGGGTACCGTTGACATCTTTGCATTGAGGGTCACTTGAAATTACGCTCACAGTCACTTATAATTTTTCAGGTTCAACTACTCCTTTTCTGCTGTGAAGACGAATACTGAGCTCCATGGTATCCCGCAGCGTAGAATCAGAACTTTCTATTTCTTCTGGAGATCAGAAACTGTCCCTATCCTCTCATGGAAGGTTGTAAAATCATAAATATGTTAATACAAATTCAGAAAGTTACAATATTTGACTCTGACTGTAAAAAATCTTGTATTATATTAATTTTTTTTTTGTTGTAGAAAGTTGGTAGAAAGAAGCTGGTGGAGTTTCTTTCTGAAATCCCTAGCTCGGCCACACACCAGGCACATTTAGAGTTCAACATTTTTGGATTTTTAAAAAAACTTTTACTTTTGTTAGTGGTCTTGCAGTGCAGAGGCGTACACATGGGGGAGGGTGACTGTGCGTTGGATCAGTAAAATCTAGGCTTTCAGGCCCCAACGCGTGCTGACTGCTGAGCCCAACCCCCTTTGGAAAAAAGAAAAAGATTAAGCCCCCCCTCCTGGAAAAAAATTCCTGCCCCCCCCCTTGGAAAAATTCCTGTTTACGCCCCATAATTTTTCAACATCATTCCTGCCATCTTAAATTAATTAACTTAAATTAAAAAATAATTTTGTATTTTAAATTACAATTTTGATTAAATAAAAATCTCAGAACTTAGCGACGTAAGAAACTTCAGAAATGTGCGTAGAATACATGTTTAACGGGGGGGGGGGGGAGGTGGAATGTCTTTAATAAAAGTTTAAATTCATTGAAAAAGTTGCTAGAAAGTGAATTGCCGAAAATAAGATTTAGAACAAAGTTTTCTCTTTTCAATTTTATAATTACTAGGCTTTTAGAGCGCTTTGCGTCCATCTTCTATTTAAATTGTGAACATGTTCTTTTTGTTTACATTTTAAAACAAAGAAGAAAAAATTTTTGCGGATTTAAAAAAAAATTCGCGGATTTTCAAGAATTTCAATTTTTTTACAAAATTGAAAACCTTTAAAACACTTTTTTTTAAGATTTTTATCATTCATAAACCTTCCGTGTGGTCACGTGATGTCCCACAAAAAATTTGACCCCGATCGGTTCAGCCGTTTTGACGTTTATTGGATACAAACAAACAGACAGACAGACAAACAGACAAGCCAAATTTATCTATAAACTAGCCTTATCTTCTAAATTAATTGTGAACATGTTCTCTTTGTGTACAACGTAAAACAAAACAAAAATAATTCGCGGATTTTCACAAAAAATTTCGTGGATTTTCAAAATTTTAAAAAATTTAATGGAAATCGAATTTTGATGGAGACAAATATTTGAAATTTTGATTTTTCATAAACCTTCCGTGTGGTCCCTTGATGTCCCACAACAAATTTGGGCCCGATCGGTTCAGCCGTTTTGACGTTTATTGGATACAAACAGACAGACAGACAAACAAACAAACAAACAGACAGACAAGCCAAATTTATATATAGATTAATTGTTTAAATTGTAAAATATAGAAGATTTTGCTATTTTTAATAAATATATATATAAATCAATAATGAATAGCGAATTCGTTACTGATACCCACTTATATATACAATACATTCAAAGCTAAGGTTCAAAAAAATATTTTTAATCAATTGATTTTCATCTAATTCATTCTTACTTCTATCTACGTTTGACATCTTTACGAATAAAACCTATTTTATTTTTTTCAATATTAGTGTCAAATATATAGTTGTGAATTCATCGTCAAAGATTACTACGGACAATTCCACGCCAATTATTTAAAAAACGTAAACAATAAATATGAAACTTTCCTTTTCTTTTCCCTTTCCTTTTCCTTTCCTTTTCCTTTCCTGTTCCTTTCCTTTTCCTTTCCTTTTCCTTTTCTTTTCCTTTCCTTTTCCTTTTCCTTTCTTTTTCCTTTCTTTTTCCTTTCCTTTCGTTTTCCTTTCCTTTACATTTCCTTTCCTTTCTCTTTCCTTTCCTTTTCCTTTCCTTTTCTTTTTTTCTGAATTGGAGAGAAATATTCTCAAGCCTTTATTTTTGGAGGTTTTTAAATATTACCTCCTTAAACACTTAGTTTTGTATTTTTTTTATTATTATTTATAAATAAATAATTTCTTACTTAAAAAAGATGCCTTAAAAGGAGTGACCGGCAATGAATGGTAGTTGAACTTAGAATGCAGTTTTGTAAAGAATTTTTTTAGGATTCATTTGAGACCTATTAGACGTTTTTACGGTGCAAATTTGTTCAGAAAGAGTGCGAATTCAATATTTAGAATCCTCCTTCATCGTTCATTCTGGAGAGATGATTTTGAGAATCTTTTTTTTTAATGACGACGACGAAAAATGTAAAAAATATTCTAAAGTAAATTTATTGGACGTTGAGGAATATATTTTTAAAAAGAAATTTGTCAATAAATCAATGTTAGAATCAATTTTTTTTTTTTATCATTAAATTGAATTTTTTGAAATCCTAAAAAATTACTCTACAATACGGCATTCTCAGTTCAACTACCATACATTGCATTGCCGGTCACGCCTTTAACATATTTTCTTTGCGAAAAAGTTCCAGAAAAAAGTTTCCCAGATAAAAATTTAAAGGTTATTTTTATACAAACTGATGAAAACCCACTTAATTTGATTTTATTCTGAACTCAAAACTGTCCCAGGATTGGTACATGACTCCGGGTCTAGCCTCGGATAGGTTTAAACCCTACCTGTTTGTCCTGCAGAGGGAGGGATTATCTCACGCAGAGTTCTCACAAAAGTTCGTCAAGGGAACCATCACGGATTATCTTTTCAAGGCAAATCTTATTCAGGTAAACGTCCACATTTTATTTATTCATTTTCTCTCGTTTGTTCAGGGGTGTGATTTTCTCGAAAAATCTTTTTTTTCTTCCACCCCCTTTTGAAAATATTGTTTCCTCCAGTTGTTAAAAAAATTTATATAAGTAATTGGGGAAAATAAATTATGTTTAGATGAAAATTAATGAATTTTCTTGTCCAATCAAAAATAATTCAAAGAAATCAAAAATATTTCTGAAAAATATACACCCCTGCATTTGTTTGAAAACACTACGAAGTTCAACTCAACGATCTACCCGTGGGACAGAGTAATAAATACATTCATCGTGTTTTTAGACAATAAAGCGAAGATTACCATGACAGAATTTATCAATCATTCTGGCTCTTCGGGAAGTTTGTTGCACCAATTTTATTTTTCACTTTCTTGGGGATTAACTTTGCCTAGAAACTAAACTTTTATTGATAAAATCAGCCCACTCATGAGTTATGATCGAACATACAAACAAACTAATAAACAATCAGAGATTTTTACCTTAGATAAAATATGCAAATGTATGTCAATTTTTTGCATATAGTAGTTTTACATTTTAAACATGTTACACATTAATAATGTATGTGAAAAACTTCATTATCAAACCATGAGTTATGATCGAACATACAAACAAACTAATAAACAATCAGAGATTTTTACCTTAGATAAAATATGTAAATATATGTAAATTTTTGCATGTAGTAGTTCTACATCTTAAACATATATACATTAACAATGTATGTGAAAAACTTCGATATCTAACCATAAAGGTGGGGAGGGGCGGAGGGAGGGGGATTTCTAAACATTTAATCTTTTTGTTGGAATAAATTGGGTTTCTAATTATTTAAATGATATGTTAAGATATTTAAATCTTCCAATCTCGAAATATAATTGCTTATTGGGCTGAAGAGAGGATCTATGCATTTATGTCACTATTAAGATTTATCCATTTTTCCCAGTCAAGGAAGTAAGGACATTTTACTGTTTAATGGGGTAAAAGGACATATTCGACGACAAACATCCGGGTCCCAGAAAGTAGTACGAGGAATTTGTCAGTCCAAACTGTCCGAGAAAACCCAAAAAGCTTGATTTTATAAATATTGTCCCAAAAAATCTAAATTTCCCTATGTACAATCGTATTGGGTGTTAAAAGCGAACAGTAATTATTGTAACAACACCGAAGTAAAATATACAGAAATTGATCTGCAAATCTTTATTTTTCATTATTGTCCAAAGTTTTCACACTGCTGAAAATGGACCATCAGGTTTCAAGTCAAAACACCTAAACTTTTTCTTTGGATTATGTTTATATGCAGGCTACTGAGTTATATTCTAGTTTTCAGAAAATGCCACCTAGGGAATTTTGAGCAAATTAAGATTTAAGAAATTGTAGAAATCAAGTGCATTCACAGGTCTTAAATTAAACTAAAATGTCATTTCAAGACTTTAATCTGCTTCTTCTGGGTTTCTTGACGATATTTTTTTAACAGTAAATGACATGGTCTTCAAATTTTTATTTTTCTTTAACAGTCAAGAAACTTATTGTAGCAAAAAATCAAACCCCTAAGTCATCTGCATGACTGTCAAAATGCCGCCCGAAAACGTTTTTTTTATGTAATTTTTACTGGTTTTACTTCAAAAAGTCTTTTTTAGGCAGTAATTGGGCAATTATACAGTTCACTTAAGGCTTTGATTTTTATGCTGAAACATGTCTTCTGACTATTAAGGAAAATTCTCAAAATTTGGGGACCCTGCCATCAACGGTTCTAAAAATATCACAAAAACACAGAATAATCTTGATTAATCTTTAAACCTACATTAAGATTGAGTTTAGACTTTAAATGCACTTAAGTTTTAAGATTTATTTAAACTGGATTTAATTAAAATTCTGAAAATTTTCTGAAAATTTAGATTATAACTCAGAAGCCTGCATATTAATATATTCCGAAAAAATATTAGGCGTTTTGACTTAAAACCTGATGGTTCATTTTCAGCAGTGTGTTTCATTAAAAATCTATTGATATATAAACGAGTTAACAAAAAATATCCGCGAAACATTATCAGTGCACATCTTAGCTAAACCCACAACAGGACAACACGTCGACTGAAGTCAGCTTTTCCCCGCAGGGTTAAGGGTTCTAAACTTTAGAATTGTGGATATCTAGATCAATGCTTAAACTTCTTGTTTTTTTAAAGCTGAAACTTAGTTTATTATTTTATGAAAGTGTCTAAAACTAATTTCAGAGTGTCGATTCAGAATGGTTTTTTTTTAGCCCTCTTTTAAAAATATATCTCCCCCCCCCCTGTTTTTTGAAATTGAAGGGAAAGGGGGATTAATTTTAAATTGTCTAATGAACCTTGATCCTTGAGTTCTAAGTGAGTTTGTTTAGGAGTGCATTGACTGGTTGAAGATTCACTATCCTGAGGAGGGATTTTACGGACAGGAAATTCAATCAATCAAATAATCAAATAATTGATAAAATCAACTAATTTGTTTTAAACAAATTAATATATCTGTTAATCTGGTATTAAAAAATCAATAAGCCAATTAATCCAAAAATTGGGTAGTCCAATAATCAATAAATCAATTCTTCAATTAAATTTTTAATCTTTAGTCAAACTTTATTCAATACTTAATGATATTTTATTCATATTTGGTTTCAGAACAGATCTATTATTAACTATTATCATAACTTTACAATTAAAAGAAATCATATTCCTTCATTCATATATTTATTCAACTACAAAGCATGAGATATTACAAATAAGCAATCACAATTTACTATGCAGGTTGGACCCGCCTAACCAGGGTTGGTTGTTTTGAGTGGTTGGCCCGAAGTTAATTAACAATACTAAATATAATTGGTTACACATATCAAGATATGTTTTTGGATAGGTAAGGAGTTGATTGGAAGGAAGGAGATTGTCAGGTGATCTGTGATAGGATGAGATCAGAGGGGTTTTTATGTAGAGATAAATAAAAATACAGGGTGTTAATGACGGCAGTTACAGAAACAGAAATAAGCTAACAAAGTTTCAGTTATTTTATTTTTTTATATAAAATTGATTCACACGATATACATCTAGGTTTTTCGCATTTAAACCTCTCATAATTCTCAAGATAATTATTGATTACTCTTTGTTTAAATATTTTGCAGATTTAGTTTCTTTAAGGTCAATTTCAATAGGAAACATTGCAGACGGAAAGCTTTCTAAATTTTTGTTTAAAACCCGTTCTAATTCATATGATTTTGTTCTATTCGGTTCAGCTAAAGACTTAAACATATTTTGGGAGGAAGAGGGAAGGTTATCATTAAAGTATCTATGCATAAATGTCAGAACACAAAGTTTGTTTGTATCATCAAGATTAAGAACTTTCAGTTTTGAAAATTATGGATTTGAATGTACCTTGAAAGTACTATTATTAACCGCTCTGATTGCCTTTTTTTTTGCAAAGATCTGATTTTTGCAGTTTAGAGTTTTTAACACCTCCCCAAGTAACAATTCCATATTCAATATGAGGCCTTACCAGAGAGTTATAAACAAGTAGACAAATATTTAATGGTAAGATATTCTTAATTTGAGACAAAGCAAAGATTGAGCTAGCAATTTTATTCGAGATATGTTCAATTTGAAAATCCCAGTTAAAAATTCGTCAAGTTTAAGTCAAACAAATTTAAAATATTTGTTCACACAGTCATTACCAATCCTTTCCAAGTATCTCATTTCCTATTGATATATTACAACTGTTGGGGTCAAAGTGCATATTTTTATTTCTAAATACTATATACTTTGTTTTGGAGACATTTAGTGACAAACGATTTGCTTGAAACCATTTTGGTGCTTTTTTTAGTTAAGTGTTTGCATCAAGTATTAGGCTTGCAATGTCAGGAAATGACTTTAAAAAACTAGTATCATCTGCAAAGAGGCTGGTGAAAAAGATATTGCATAGGGGCAAATCGTTTATATAAAGCAGAAACAGCAGGGGCCCTAGAACTGCACTTCCTTGAGGAACACCACATGTTGTAATTTTTTCTGTTGAAAAAGCTCCATTTATTTATACATATTGAGTTCTATTAACAATATAATTTTTAAACCAGGTGTTGGCTACATTTTTGAAACCATAATGATTTAGTTTTTTAAAAGTCTAAATCACAGCAATTAAAAGCTTTCTTGTTCACAAACCCTGGTACTCAATTTTAAAAGATGGTGTGAGTAAAAAAGTAAAGGAAAACGAACTTTAGGGGTATGATGCAATTTTAAGTGACCCCCATGCAAAGATCTCAATCTTCGATTCACAACGGTACCTTTGAAACCTTGAACTGATCAATAATTTCAATAATTTGGAGGATATTTTTTTTTCTTAGAAATAGAAATGCACAACTCACTTTGGTATAGAGAAACAACTATTTGAAATAATCAGTTTTCAACTTTATAAACATTGATGTTTTTTTCATACTCTATTTGCATGGAGGATCACTTGAACTTACAGTCTCTTTCAGAAACTCAATAATAATAGGACAGGAAAAGAATTACATACTTTAAAACTAAAACATTAATCAAATCATAAATTATATTCTGATTGATTGATTGATTGCTCAGGCTGGTGGGAAGAAATGTCGAACCTTTATCCAATATCTGGAGCACGCAAGGATGAAAGTAAACAAGGGTTTAGGATACTGGGATGATTCACCAAGGTTAGAAATATTTCAATTTTCCACCAGCCCCCCCCCCCCTCGGGCCTGTAGTTGCCCTTCCCATCTCCGTTTCCCCCCCCCCCCTCCCTCGGGGCTGTAGTTACGCCTCTCATCTCAGTTTTCTATCTTGAAAAGAGTTTTATTTCTGCCAATTCCCTTCTTGTCTCTGATCTCTGATCCGCAAGTTGCGACTGTTGAGAAATACCATCTTTGTGCAGACGATATGAAACTGATAAAAATGATTTTAGAATAAATGTTTTGCAGAAAACTTCTGAAAATTCAGGTTTTTACACTAATTCAGTTCTTTATTTACTAAAGAACATGCTTAGAAATTAAAATAAGCACCAGAAAAATATGCGGACTTGAAGATTTTTTTTATTACTTAGCACGAGTTTATTTTTCTATACAAGTTACTGAGAAATTCTTAGAAAAAGCTTTAATCAATCTAAGAGAGCTGGTGTAGTATTCCTGCTTGTTTAAGATTTAAACCTTTTTCATTTCACCTAAAATTCAGTCACAAAATATTTAAGATTACGAAGAATTAGTAGAAAGGAGTTTTTTCTACCGAGTTTTTTTTTATACAATCAACCAACTTAAGAAATGCTTTGATTCGTAAGAATTTTACACAATTTATTGCAATTTAGGATAAAATAATTATTCGATTTTTGCTCGTGTATACAATTTGTACAATATTTTGTTAAAACTAGATTTCTAGGTTATAGGTTCCCCTTTTGAATTTAAAACTACAATGTTTGTGTATTTTCCATCAAATTTGTTTTACGCTAGATTTCTGCTATATTTTTGGAAAAATATCTTTAGACATACTCACATGTTCAGTTGCGTCAAGATTAAAGAAGCTTAATTTTGGTTGAACAACTTTAATTTCGTATAAATAATCCTGCTGCACTTGGAAGAATTTTATTGTAATAATATTGAAAGAATTCATCCATTTTTATTTTCACAATACCATTAATTTCAAAAAGAAACTAGGTAAATAGAAATTTGACATTGAGAAATTGTTTAAACAAAAAGTGTGTGTAAACTAGTAAACTACCTAGTGTAAATTACTAGAAGTAATGAGAATTTAAAATCGCTGTAGCGCCCAAGAAATTAGAAAACACTTTTGTTTGGATCTTATGTTAAGCATATATTTGTGAATACTTCAATTACTATCTAGTTTTCCGTATATTTTTTAACAATTTATTATTTTTGATTTTTTAATTTTATAAATTGGATACTGTTGATACAGACAAATTCTGATTTGCTTCATCTTCTTGTTATTGTTTCAATCTTATTCTTTTCTTCCCTTCTGTTGACTTTCCTTCTGATGATTTAAAAAAAAAATTTGTCGAAACCAGTATTTTTTGGGACACTCTGCTCGTTGTAATTATTTGAGTGTATATAATCTTAGCTTATTGTTATTGTTAATACATCAATAACACAATTCAATTTTAGTGTATTTTCATTTATTCTAAATCTTGCTTTTTTCAAGGAAATTCTTTTTATTTTTCATTTTTCAATATTCTGGTGCCCATTAACTAGGTTCGATTTTTTAGAACTTTGAAATTTAAATGGACTTTTGAGCACCACACAAATAAAAACTCTTAGACTGTAATCTGTAAAAGTTTGCATTTTAAACTTTGCAAAAAATTTAACAAAATATAAGAGAGACCCCTTTTTTGCAAATATCTTCTTAATGGTCAATTTGAGTTTGCTCACAAAATTGCACCCTGATCGGTTAGCAGTTTTGACGTTTATAGGACACAAACAAACAAACAAAGAGCCAAACAAGCCATCAGACAGCAGAATTTTAATTATGTTTTATGATTACTGCATGATATCTACTATCTAGATTTGTTGGGTTGGATTACTGGCCAGCTATGATAAGGAAGAGTATGATTACAGCTGTACACCCGGTAGAGGACAGGTACAGTTTATACTTAGAAACTATGTTGTATCCTTGGATCCAGATTTAATAAATAGCTAGATATAGTTGAACTACGTACGGAGACCTAGCTGAACCACCCCCTCCTTAATCCATTCCCCATCAGGGCATCTGTGTTTAACCATCCTATTAAAAGCTTATTGATGTGATTTTTTGAGTTCAATTTATCCAATTTATCAATTGATCAATTTATTTTTAATAGTTAAAAATACTTCTTTTGATCTAATGAATTAAAATTCTTTTTATTATTTTTAACGGTTTTGTTTGGTTTAGATATCTGAATGTTCGTGAGATGATGCATCTAATGGGATTACCCTTGGACTTTCAGGTGAATTAGTAAAGGGACTATTCAGAAATCTAGGTGTAGTTAGAGCTACCAATTATTTGTCAGATGAAATGGCAGAACTGTATTTAGTTCACCCCGGTTATTCTGTTTTTATTTAGTTTATTCATTATGCGTTCCATTATCAATAACAGCTGTGAAAAATTAAATTTAACATTAGCATTTTTTATTCTAAACTTGAGACAAGCGTTCATTTTCCGTTAGAATAGTTTTAAGTTTTACTCAGTTTCAATTTCTATTGTTTGTGCCGCCTAGATTTGGTCTATTACATATTTATGAAATCACTTGCATTGATAAATTAATAAAAGTTATAGCTTATTGTTCTCAAGCCAAAATTATACGTTCTACCTGGTTCATTTATAAATTGTTTGGGTGAAAATATTATTCAGTTGAAAAGCATTCCAATCTTTAGAAATAAAACATCCTTTATCAATGGAGTCAATGGAGAAAATATTTTTGTAATTTTCCCGAGAATAAGAATTTTTGCAACGTTAGTTAAAAAAACATCAAAAACTAAAAAATAGTTTGTATTATTAATTCAAATCTCAAGTCCCACTTATTGTTTTTTGTTAGTCGTTTATAAAAACGAAATAAGTAATTGGGGAATAACTGATCTTAAATTATTGTTCTCTAGTTATTTTCTTAATTTCTGGGCAACTTTGTGTCCGCCATTTTGTTTCCGCCATTTTGTGTACGCCATTTTGTGTACGCCATTTTGTTTCATATTTTTTAGCAACATCGTATTCCAATTTTATAAAATTTTAGAAGGTTAATACTAAATTTGGAGTATTGTAAATATTAATAAAAGGCTTTATTAGAGAAATCTTTTTCCCAGTATAACCAGTTATTAATGTCATTTTTTTCATAAAGTAAATGTATTTTTTTAATATCCACAATTGAGTGATGCATGCCAATTATCTTCTGACATCATGATTGATAAAGAAAAATCTAATTTAATAATATTTTTAGATTGATCATCCGAGAAGTATCAACCATATTGCGCAGAATGTACCGGTGTGTACTGCGCAAGCGTATGCCGAGGAGGTGATCAAGTTCTGCAGAGGCAACCTGGAGATGACGCCGTACTCCTTCATGAAGCAGGATAACACAAACCATCAAACCACCAGTACAGAGTATCCATCAAAACAGATTATGTCGGGAGAAAGTTGGAAGAAAATTCAAGCTCAGTGCACGTCGGTCAGTCCTATTAATAAGAAGAAACCTCCTAAAGAAAAGGTTCCTAAAGTTCCGAAGAATCCAAAAGTTCTGAAGGTTTCTGGAACTTTTAGAGATATAAGAATGGCAATGTTGCTGAAAAAGGAAGAAGCAAGACAGAGGGATAGATTAGCGATGAATAGGTTACAATATAACAACTATGGAACTCAAAATATATTTCAGTATTCTCCAAAATTTGCAGCGTTAACAAGCATTAACCCACTGTCACAGGATCTACGGGTTTCAGGAGAAAACTCCCACGGTCTCACTAAGGTTGAACACTCAGATAAACCTTCTATAAGATGTTTTGTCTGCTCTATAGAACTGAGTCCAGTCACCAGGTGTTTAGTTTATGATCATTACTCAGTTCATTTCCAGGACCAGCTAATAAAGAACAATGGATCTAGATCTGAATGTAGGATCTGCTTGCTTAAATACTCAAAACCTCGACGCCTTGCAGTTCATATTGGTCGGGGGCACTCACTAGTAGAACAGTTTATTCCTCTAACTGCAAGAATTAATCCTAAATCAAGTTTATCAGCTGGCATTAAAGAAGAGGTAAAACCTGAAGTCAAGTTAGAACCCTTTGAGAGGAGAAAAGTATCTGTGACCAAGCAAAGAGAAAAGGTTTGTTATATCTGCAAGAAAACCGTGAGATATAGAAAGTTTAATGACATGTTAGACCATTATTGCAATCACTTGAAAGTGGAACTCAGCGGTTTCAACTCGAATACTTCCTCCTGTGATTATTGTGAGAAAACGTTTGATCCTAATGTTCCAAAAACTTTATACCGACATGTAGGACTAACTCACAAGAAGATTCTTGAATTATCCCAGAAGATGCGAAGTTGGAAACAAATTTTACAGTGTCTTTAGATGTAAGTGAAATTAGTGCCATGTATCCTAAACTAAAAAATGAAACATCAAAAAGTCAGACTAGTACTACAATCGGAGATTCCTCTGGTTATGTAGCCGCTGCTGAAAGTCAGACTAGTACTACAATCAGAGAGATCTCTAGCCATGAAGCTGCTGCTGAAAGACAGACTAGTACTCCAATCAGAGAGATCTATAGCCATATAGCTGCTGCTGAAAGTCAGACTAGTACTCCAATCAGAGAGATCTCTAGCCATATAGCTGCTGCTGAAAGTCAGACTAGTACTCCAATCAGAGAGATCTCTAGCCATATAGCTGCTGCTGAAAGTCGGACTAGTAAGCCAATCAAAGAAAAGGTTTGTTATATCTGCAAGAAAACCGTGAGATATAGAAAGTTTAATGACATGTTAGACCATTATTGCAATCACTTGAAAGTGGAACTCAGCGGTTTCAACTCGAATACTTCCTCCTGTGATTATTGTGAGAAAACGTTTGATCCTAATGTTCCAAAAACTTTATACCGACATGTAGGACTAACTCACAAGAAGATTCTTGAATTTATCCCAGAAGATGCGAAGTTGGAAACAAATTCTGGAGAGTTTGCTAATAGTCAGACTAGTACTCCAATCAATAATGTTTGCATGAATCCTCCCACAGTTGGAACTTCAAAAAATATTGTTGTTATAGAGAACACAACTGATGGGTCTGTTCAAATAGATGGACGGAAAAAACAGACATCTTGCTGTATCTGTTCTAGAATGATCGACTGCTCAACGAGAACAACTTACTATAATCATTTTATTCAACATTTTAGAGAAGAATTGTTAAACATAGTCACAGGTCTAGATTGTCATTTATGTTCTAAATCTTTTCCCACTAAGTACCGGTTGCTGGTTCATGTTGGGGTAAAACATATGAAGCTCTTTGATTACATGCCAGAAAAGGGGATGTATGATGTGGTTTTTGCAAGAAAGGACACACACAAGGATGATAAATTGGAGAAAATGGAGGTTGTTGAAGAGGAAGATGGCGATAATATTCGAGTTGAAAAAGAAGAGAAACATGAAAATGGAATGCAGAAAGAAGAAGATGGAGTGAAGAAAGAAGAAGATGGAGTGAAGAAGGAAGAAGATGGAGTGAAGAAGGAAGAAGATGGAGTGAAGAAGGAAGAAGATGGAGTGAAGAAGGAAGAAGATGGAGTGAAGAAAGAAGAAGATGGAGTTAAGAAAGAAGAAGATGGAGTTAAGAAAGAAGAAGATGGAATGCAGAAAGAAAAAGTTGTATTGAAGAATGAAAAAGTTAACAGTAATGCGGAAGAGATTTTAGAAGTAAATAGCGACAAAGAAACCAAAAATGATTTTGCTGAGAAGGTGGGGGTTAAAAATGAAGCTGTCACTAAAGAGGTTCTTAAAGAAGAAGGTCAGACTTCTAAAAAATCATTAAGAAAGGTGACTAGGATAGATTTGGTAAAGAAAAGGTCAAATCTCTCAGATGAGGATACAGAGGATAGTGGTGTAACAGAGTTAGGTAGTACGGAGGAGGAAGATGATGAAACACCAGTGGATCCTGGTAAAACCTCTGAAAATGAATCCACACAAGATTCCGGAGTTTCAAATTCAGATTCAGAGCAGAAACTTTCAGATGCAAAAGAAAAGATAGAGAAGAATATTCGCAGAAAATACAAGAGGTCAAGTCCCAAGAATGAAACATATGCCTGCTTCAAATGTAATTACACTTTTACAACAGTCCCTGGAACATCCTATGGCAAATGTGAATCAAAAATGTACAGTCATTATGTCAAACATTACAAACAAGAATTAAGTAAATTTGTTGTTGGAAACACTTGTAAATTATGTAACAAACAATTGAATTTAAAAAAACATAAGCTAATTCGGCATGTTGCAATTGCTCACAAAAAGCTGTATTCTTTACTCCCACCTGGCGTATTGTCCCCTGCATCTACCTCAGTTTCTAGTCCTAGTTTAAATACAAATAGTTCAAGTGAACACAACAAATCTGATATAGAGATTGTACAAGAGAAGCCAGCTGTCTACAATATCCTGGAGAAGGTTGAACCTGGTGAAGATCTATCTGTTAGTTTCGGAGATATTGTTCTAGTTCCTGTCTCCAGCAGGAAGAGGAAAAAGGTCGATCATGATGGAAAGGATGCTTCCGATCAACAGTTGATAGAATCAGAGGACGATGAATGCTTTACTACTGATGATGACGAAGATTGTAATGTTGAAGATAATTGTAATGATAAAAACAACAAAGATGATGAGAGCAAATCTTTACAGAATACTTTGATCAAATGCACAACTAAAACTGAGAGTTCAAATCCAATCTGTTTCCTTTGCTCCAAACCATTGGAAACTAGAACCAGAACTCAGTTTTATGATCATTATGTAAGGCATTTTCAGAAACAAATATCAGAATTCATTATCAACAAGACACAGTGTAGATTTTGCAACGAAGCCCTTTACAGCACACGAAATACTGGCAGGCATGTATTTGTTATCCATGAAATTTTTAAACATTATATTCCGGAAAATCACCAGTATGAAAGATTTGTGAGCAACACTAAGCGAAAGTATAAGAAAATGAAGATCAAGAAATTAGTCAACATTGATAATGCTAAAGATGTTAAAGAAAATCAAACTGTTGTCATGAACAAGAAATCTGAAACCTCAAGGCTTGTGACTTTATCAAAAACGTTGAGGAAAACTAGGAAAGTGAATGAGAAGTGGATTTCTAATCCTAAGCTCACAAGAAAGTTTAAATTGAGAATGAAAAGGCGCAAAAACAAAGCTGCACTCAACTTCTCTACTTTTGCAGATAAAAGAAACTCTTGCCCAGTGCCTACTGTTTGCTATATCTGCTCAAAATCTGTAAATATAACGACTAAAACGTTATTCTATTGTCATCATGTGACTCATTTTCGAAAGCAGCTGCTGCGCTTCTGTAATGATCAACTAGAGTGTGAATTATGCAACAAAACATTACCAACCAAGAACAGTGTAATGAGACACATTGGCATTTACCACAACAAGATTGAAGATCTACTTCCTGAGGAAGAGAAGTTCAGTGCATTTGTGGCGAAGATAAAACATGGGAAGAGAACATTGAGGATTGAAGATGTTGACAAATATTCAATTTTACTATCTGCGGAAGTAAATACTCCTACTCAGATTGATGATAAAGTACAGATGAACAGAACTAGATCCAAATCATTAACAAAGATAGAAATATATGAACATTTACCATCTTCTGGAAGAAGATCAAGATCATTATCACCAGTGGCAACATCTACTGTTCCATTGATGCAATCTACACCTGTTGGATCCAGGTCTAATTCACCAGATATATCTGCTGATATCTTGAATAGATCTTGTGATCTCCTTGGAGATCTGGAGGAGTCTCCTGTAAACAAGAGCAACTCAGAGCTTGTCAATGACACCTTGAATTCTTCAGATCTTCATCTTCAAGATGAAGTCTTTGATTCAAATGATGAATTTTCAAATTTTGGTCGGTTTTTGCGACAGAAAAATGTGAACAGGTCATCAAGAAGTCCAAAGAAAATAAACTCTGCTAAGAAAGCTAGGAAAAAAAGACAATCAGGCCGAGATCCCAGCTTTAAACAAGAAATCATTTTAAAGAAGAAAAGAAAGGTTTCTGACCAGCAGCTGCCAACTCAACGGAGGAAATCAAATCGAGAAAGAAAGGCTAAGGAAGGGATCAACTACTGTGACGATGATAATCATGCACTAATACCCCTTGATTGTCAAATTTTCAAGGCAATAGAAAAATCACTAAAAAAATGTTAAATGCCGGATTAAACTTTTTTTGTTTGATAATTTGTTTTTAAACTCACTAGGCTTATAGAGATACTTTTTTCTATTATACACATTGTTTAGACCGAATATTTACATTTTAAATGATAATTTTTTATGTTCCCTTTTTACAAAGGTATAGGTTAAAGCTCATATAGGTACAACAATTCTAATAGTTAATACTTAGAATCAAATTTCAACATTTTGATAGGATCTGCAAAAATCTGAGTTTTTATGTATTTATAAGGAAGAAGTTTTTTTCGTTGAGCACCATTTTTGATGTTTGTTTTCAATTAAAGCTATAAGAGTAAAAGTTTAGCAAAAAAACTGAAACAGGAAAACCATTAGAGTGGTTTTTGTTGAGTCGCATATAATCCAAAGATCATTGGGAGTGAGTGGATATTTTTCTTATTTGCATGTTTAATGGGATTCTGACGTAGGATAACAAGGATTTTCATCTTTAAAAGCTTACAATTTTTATTTTTTTTCAATCAAATTTTATTTTGGGATTCATTAAAATATTTCCAATAAAGGACATTAGATTTATATTTTAGAGCTAATGATGAACTAAGGGGGGGGGGGGAGCATAAGGTACACTACTCTGCTATGAAGATAGATACTCCGGTAACTTTTTTGGTAATTACTTAAATTTGGAGTGAATATATTCCAAATATTTCTTAAGATATCAATTAAGTTTGTAGTTTGTTTTGAGCAGAAAAGTGTTATTTTTATTTTTTTAAGTAGGGTCTCCAATTGCGAGCCCTGTAATTTCGCGCAGTTCCTCATGAAAAAGTGACTTTTTAATGTTTTAAAATTGCGGATTCTTCAAAACAAAACTAGTTAACTATAAACACGACACTGCCATACTAATCTATTTGTCAAATTGTATATTTTTTTACATTCTTATTTTGTAAACTGAAAATAAGTTGTTTTTTTATTGTATGCGTTGTAAAATTGTTTGGAGACATAATGTGAAAACTCGTAGTAGAATAATTGTGTAATTTTAGATAATTTTATTATCAAACTTCTATTTATTAACTTAATTTCCATACATTTTTACAGTAATTGGTTTTTTAAGTAAACTAGGCTTTTAGGGCGCTTCGCGCCCATCTTCTATTTAAATTGTGAACATGTTCTTTTTGTTTACATTTTAAAACAAAGAAAAAAATTTCGCGGATTTTTAAAAAAAATTCGCGGATTTTCAAGAATTTAAATTTTTTTACAAAATTAAAAACCTTTAAAACACATTTTTTTTATCATTCGTAAACCTTCCCTGTGGTCACGTGATGTCCCACAAAAAATTTGGGCCCGATCGGTTCAGCCGTTTTGACGTTTATTGGATACAAACAGACAGACAAAGAAACAGACAGACAAGCCAAATTTATATATAGATGATAATGTAATTGTATATTATTTGTTTTTAGTTGTAAATAAATTTACAGAAAAATGTCAGCAGAGCTAATGGATTAAATTTCTCATTGAAGTGTTCGTATGGCGTGTAGAGTTTATTTTGAATAAGAACTAGCTTGGGGAATCTAAACTTTCTCTAAACTTTCCACATATTTGTTAAGATATCAATTAAGTTTTTAGTTTGTTTCGAGCAGAAAAGGGTTATTTTTATTTTTTGAAAACTAGGGTTTACATTGCGAGCTCTGTTTTTTCGCGCAGTTCCTGGCAACGGAATTCCGATTGGAAACCCTCATGAAAAGTGACTTTATTTTAAGTTTTAAAATTGCGAATTCTTCAAAACAAAACTAGTTCACAATAAACATGACACTGCCATAGTAAGTTGTATGTCAAATTGTATATTTTTATACATTCTTATTTTGTAAACTGAAAATAAGTTGTTTTTTATTGTATGCGTTGTATAATTGTTTGGAGACATAATGTGAAAACTCGTAGTAGAATAATTGTGTAATTTTAGATAATTTTGTTATCAAACTCCTATTTATTAACTTAATTTCCATACATTTTTACAGTAATTGGTTTTATAAGTAAATGATAATGTAATTGTATGTTATTTGTTTTAGTTGTAAATAAATTTACAGAAAAATGTTCGCAGAGCTAATGGATTAAATTTCTCATTGAAGTTTTGGCGTGTAGAGTTTGTTTTGAATTAGAACTAGCTTGGGAATCTAAACTTTCTCTAGACAAGTCAACCCACTTAACCTGGAAATTCTAACCAAGCTGAGAACATTCCCGTGGTTATACCAAGTTTTCCAAAATGTGTGGCAAATCGGTTTAAATGTTCGTGAGCTACGATCGTAGAAACAGAAATTACTACTTTACTTCTGTATAGATCTTCTAAACATATAAAGTTTTATCTTCTAAATATTGAAGAAATAGTGAATTTGTGGAAAAGAAGTTTAAGCTTGAGATTGTCATCCTCCTTAGATTCTTGCGCTGTTTCCGACCAGGAGGCTATGTTTTCGGCCATGGTTCGTTTGTTGTCTGGGGTCACCACTTTAGAAGTACATTTGTTGCTTCTAGATATAATTACATGATAAATAACGAGTATATAAAAGAAGAGGAAGTTTCCAAGATCCGACACCACTGATTTGCGGATTTCATAATCCTCTTTCGGGGGTTTCATCCTCTACAATATATAAATAAAGTTCTTCACTCTATATTTATATTTGTATATTTGTATATATATAAATATGTTAGCTGTAGCTGGACAAAATTGGCTGACATTTTTTACGGGAACCCAATGGGTACCCTTGGAGGCTGGGTGTAACATAGGCTAAAAAAATTTACTTTTTCAAAATTTCGAATTTTTTGCTTGTTACGGGCAATTTAGCTAGTAAAGAATAAGACTATATAGGGTCGCACTGCCAACATATATGGCTATTACGTAGATTTAGATGAAGTTATATCCTAATATATAGGGTTACTCAAAAAGGATGAGACTTCAGCGACGATTGTATGGAATTTGTTTTGTCAGTTTTCTTGCAATCAGGGTTCCTTGAAGGCTAAAACATGGCATATTGTTATATATTCATCATTTATATTTGTCTAAAGCAAAATTACATTAAATTAAACAATATAAAAGTTTACAATTTAATACTAATACTCTTTTCTCTGGATATCGCATTTTATGATTGACAGGGTTTGCCAAAAACAGGTGCCATATAAGACTTTTAGCATTAGTATAGTTTAGTTATTCAGAGGTGGTTTTCAGAAATGAAGTTTCTTGGTCCCAGTCTAGCGTTTTTCGTTTTCTAAAATTGTGGTAAGATGACAGTACTGCAAGATTTGATAGATTTTCGCACATTGCTTTGAAACTAACACTGGCTTTGCAGAAAACTAATACAGTTTCTTTAGATTTGCCTTATTTGATGTTGAGATATATCCTTCCTCTTAAGCCGATTTCAAAAGGGTGAACGAGGTGAGGAAGGCCAGCCACAACAATTTCTCGTCCGAGCCACTTCATTTTCTACATTTAGCTCCCCTCGGAATCCTCGTCCTTCGATTATTTTGTGTTAAAAAGTTTCCAATTCTTGATGATAAAACTATTTTAAAAATCTGGCCACGTTAGGGCTTAAAATATGGGTGGACTAAAATATTGCAATGATAATATCATGTATATTCAAACCCATGAGAATGATGTCAAATTTTATTTAGGTAAAACTTAAATCTCTTTTGCCTCCGTAATGGCTAACCTTCGTGATATAAAATAAATAGTAAAATATTCGGCATATCTCTGCCTATAATTTTCCCATGGAACCACCCCGAAAAATTTTATGGTTTTCACTATAGTTAACAAAAAAGATGGAAGTTCTATAAACTAGGAATTATTTGCGGCATTCTGCACCAGGAATATCTGAAAATGCGCGTAAAAAAGGTGAACATTTTTAAGACATTAAACTTGAAATCTTTAATTTAATGGAAACTTTTTTTTCGATTTACAAAAATTGTATGTGTCATTCATGCCCTAACGTGGCCCGATTCTTTAAAAATAGTTAATCTGGAATGATTAGGCACTTTAAAAAAATGATATTGAAAGTACGAGGATTTTGAGGTGGCTCGTTCGAGAAAATGAATATCCATCTTTTCCTCCATTCTAACAATATTCGATAAATACTAGATTTGGTTTCTGTGCGGTCAAAAGGAGGGGGGGGGGGGGGGTAAAAGGCCCCCCCCCCGGGGGGGGGGGGGGGGGGGGGGGGGGTTAACAGTACCTCCCCCTGGAAGGGTATGGGACGGGATGTCGGCATACATCAGAAATCGGTCAATATCAATTAATCCAGTGATATGTTTAATAAGATTGTTGTGCCTCCAAGTATTTCTTTTTTTGGTGTAGTGCAAGCTTGCAGCCATTCAGAATATGTTTTGTAGTTCCTTGTCTTCTACCTTGCAATTCAGCGTCTGCTTGTAAACATAGTTTACAGAGATCTGATGCAGATTTTCCCCATTGTAGAAGGTTAGTTTGTGTTGGCAGGGTGTCCAAACAGGAGTCGAGTAGAAATTTCAGGGTACCTTTCTCCAGATTGAACAATAACATGTATGATTTCCAGATCATGTCAGATTTGTCAAGCATTGCCAGGCAGAGAAAATGTCCTTACTGTATGTTCTCTCCAGACACTTTTCAAAAGATACTTTTTCACGGACAGTTGTTTTCATTTTTTTACAGCATTGATGTTTGGAAGCTTGGTCATCCCACTCAGGTATTTCAGCTTGACCATAATTATAGTCGAGCACGGCCTCGTAAAAAGTGTTTTCTAAAGATTGAAAAGATCTGAAAGTTTAAAAATACAAAATGGTCTGATAGGTATTTTGAAAAAAGATAATTTTAATCTGCAGGGTTTACCAAATTCTAAATCCTTCGTTTGATGTCTAAATATTATTTTACTTTGAAACCTTGTGCAACAACTCTAAGGTAACTGAAAATGTACAGGGTATGAGACTGAAAGGACTTCCCAAAACTCTTAAAATATGATTATTTGAAGCTTATTTTTTGGTCTCTGTCTTCAATTTAGTGTTATATAAACCTTTTTGTTAAATTTGTATTGTTAATTTGTATTAAGCTAGGGTTCCAGGGGCGTATACAGGAATTTGCACAGAGTAGGGTTAAAACAATTTAGGCTTGGCACCCGTTGAGGACTGGAAACCCCCTGGAAATCATAGATTAACTTATTGAGGGGGGGGGGGGCTTCAATAATTCATCCATTTTACATGTATGTTTTATTACATGTATATGTTTTATGTTTTATGTAATATTTTTTCCGATTCCACGCTAAATATTAAAATTCGTTTTTAATAAAACCTTAAAATTAAAAGTCTATGATTTCCTACTCTAAAAATTCAGGTTTGGTCTAGAAAATGAATAAAAGAGATACTTTTTAATTTAAATCTTCAGCATTTACAGCTTTTAAAATTTCTAGAAAGGATATTTTAGCCCCTAAAAACTTCAAATGCTTAGTTGACACCCCTGGCATACATATTGTACAGTCCAGGAAAATAAAATTTCAAGCCAAAGAGAAACCACGTCTTTTGATAATTTTACTGAATCAACATGTTCATTTAAGTGAAATGAATAAATTCCTGAAAATGTTTTTGATTATTTAAAAAGCTGACTATTTTTTTATAAGTAAGTATGCTTATGAAATAAAAGATTTTTTTTTGAGAATAAATATTAAATATGTAGAAGCATAATGAATTTTGGTATATTCAATATCATTACGATTAATATAGCTATATGTACAAATTCTTTCATTCGACCTATTTAAAAATATAAGTACACCCAAATAGATTTATCAAGTACAATAGGTGGCAACAGAGAAATGCACCAATTATACACGACGTCACAAGTGTCAAATATAACAAGGAAAAATAAACTTTCTCATATTAGTTGACATGTTTTCTGTGATTAAATACAAAAAATGTAAAAACAGAAAATAAAGAACACATAAAATTGCACTTATTTTACTGTAAGATAAACACTTTATTCTAAAATTATCACTATTATTAATAATTTTGTCGGACACAAAAACTGAACTGACACTTGTTACGTCAGAATACAACTGTACTGAGAGTGTACAAATTCTAAGTTGCCATCTATTGTACTAGAATCTATTTGAGTACACCATTTCAAATTACATTTAATATTTGTATGTATAAAATTGATGATAATGTGTAGGCGCATGGTGACCTGGTGTCCGCTGTGGATTTCTCATCTGTTCATCTTGTGACAGGAAACCAATATACACTAAAAACCTCCAGATATTTGTGTACAAGTCGTACAAGAAGTGTACCGCAGTGTCTGACATAAATGTAAACATACTCAGTACTTCTAAGACAGAGCTTGTTTACATTTCTTCCATACAGTACATTGTTTTTGTGAAGAATTAAATATGTATTCCTGACATAGAGAATAAAATATATAGAGAGGAATTTGATGGAAAAAAGTGTAAAACGGCCATTTTGTTGTACTGTTTCCATACTGCAGGTGTGCTTCACATATTTATGCTATATAACCTGTTGGACCCTGGAATATTATTATATAGAAAATCTAAAATTACTGTTAAAAGAAAACCAAATTATGAAATAGGCTGGTTTCATAATTGACCAATGATCATTTCACATAGACTCTATGCCTTCCACTTTACAAACGATAATTTTCCGTTATAACTATAAATCAAATGATATTTTTATTCACCTAATTCATTATAAAGTTTATTTAACAGTTTAAAGGGACCGTTCACTTATTTGGGTAATTTCAGGGTAAACTGAACTGCCTATTCGCTCTTGATTGATAATATTCTTACTTTTCAAAGACAACTGTGGCCGGAGAAAACGCCGATTTTTCTTTCAGAATTTGAGCGCAAAGGGACGGTCCCTCTCTATAGACACATTTGATTGTTTTTTTCAGTAACAGCAGCCCAATAACATTTAAATTTATTATATTTTAATGTCATTATGTGTTCGTTATTATGTACTAAAATATGAAAACTTTTGATATTTGAGTTAGCAAGAAATGAACGTTTTTCTTATTAAAACATGTAAAATGTGTATACAAAGACGACGTCTCTACGACAATCAATTAATCATTAATCGTATTTTGGTTCGTAGATTTTGTAGATTTTGTTCCCGCATGTGCACAACTTTTCATTTGTCATGCCGCGTTCAATTCAGCTTTTTGCACAGGCAATGCATAATTTGATTGCGATAAAATAGTGTTATTTTAGAAATAGAAAGTTAAAAAACAAAAAAAAAATAAAAAATAATGACATTTGCAATTAACGATTAGATACTACAGTTTAATTTTATATTCGAAATTTATTTTGATCCACAACATACTGAAAAAAACATCAAAAAGTGTCTATAGAGAGGGACCGTCCCTTTCCGCTCAAACTCTGAACGAAAAGTCGGCTTTTTCTCCGGCCACAGTTGTCTTTGAAAAGTAAGACTATTACCAATCAACAGCGAATAGACTGTTTAGTTTACCCTAAAATTACCCAAATAAGTGAACGGTCCCTTTAAAAAATTCGAAATTGAAATGGATTGTCTAGGGAACATACTGTATTAATGTACTCTACTGCATATAATTTGTGAACATTTGCATGATTTCTACACTTTGAACTCCCTTTCAGGCTGAAAGGGACTGAAAAAGTTCATACCGAGAGATTCTTTTATTTCCTCTCTATATATTCTATTATCTATGATTCCTGATGTATATTCCTTGGTGGCAGGGTTTGAGGATGCTATGCTAGGAGTGTGGGAACTGCCAGGCGGAACTAAGGTAAATCAAAGTCTAGTATCCCAAGCCCTGTATTTTGTATCAATTATCCAGTGTTCTGTATTTATCTAATATTCCGTGTCCTTTATTCTGTGTATCTAATATCCAGTGTCTTGTATCCTGTAATCTAATATCAAGTTTTCTGTATTCTTTATCTAATATTCCGTGTCCTCTATTCTGTATCTAATATCCAGTGTCCTGTATTCTGTGTATCTAATATCCAGTGTCTTTTATCCTGTAATTTAATATCCAGTCTCCTGTATTCTGTATCTAATATCCTGCTTTCTGTATCTAATATCCAGTGTCCTGTATTTTGTATTGACCATCCCATATCACTTGCCTCTAGCTTTGGTGTCCTGTATCTAGTGTATCCATTGTACGGTATATTCTGTATCCATTGTATTCCATGTCCTGCATCCTGCCTCTAGTGTTTATGTGGTTAACACTGTATCTATTGACCGCATTACGCATGTAAACATGTAAATGAGGCCTGAACTTACAACCCCCCCCTGTATTAAGACCAAAGTAAAATTAGTGCCAGTTAGGTAGTGTTTTGGCATTTGTTAAAACCATTTTGTTTAGTAAATATTGTTGACTAAAGAAAAACAAAGTAATAAAAATTTCAACTTTTAAATGCACACCGTCTTAGTTATGTTCAAAAGAAAAGTTGACATTCTGGATTATAAATCTTACTTTTTTGACAAGAATTTCAGTTTAGCTTCTTCATAGTAGTAAAGTAGAATATTTTAGCTTTATACTAAACCTGGTACAATTTACTACTTTTCCAACAATGTCTCATGGTTACTCTCGACTCATTTTCATCTTTTTCTGTGTACAACATGTGTGCATTTTCATCTTTTTCTGTGTACAACAGGTGTACATTTTCATCTTTTTCTGTGTACAACATGTGTACATTTTCATCTTTTTCTGTGTACAACAGGTGTACATTTTCATCTTTTTCTGTGTACAACAGGTGTACATTTTCATCTTTTTCTGTGTACAACATGTGTACATTTTCATCTTTTTCTGTGTACAACATGTGTACATTTTCATCTTTTTCTGTGTACAACAGGTGTACATTTTCATCTTTTTCTGTGTACAACAGGTGTACATTTTCATCAGAAGGTGGAAATCAAAGAAGATATGAATCAGGGTTGCTGATGTTTAAACAATTAAGAAACATTGTAAAGCTAAAACAAAAAGTCAGGAACAACAATCAACACAGATTTATGAGATCATATTTTCTGATAAATTTTATTTTGAGATAAGTCAAAATATGTTTGTTGGAAGTCTGGTAGAAACTAAGGAAGGAAGGATCATTAACAACAGGACTGATGCTTATGATTGGGAAGCAGACAATGAAAATATTACATCTGAACTTCCAGAAAATAGATCTAATTCCATATTAGTGAATTCTGAACAATTGTTTTTTTTTATTGGTGGTTCATATTCTGATGAATTTGACTCTGCAAGATTACAATTTTAAGAATGAGAAATGAAAATAAATGAAAGGTTTTACTGGAAAGCTTTAATATAATTGTTATTATAGTATATCCTAGAAGTTCAGAGATAATAACAAAATTGTAAAATCTCGCTTTGAAAATCAATGACTATAAAGATTAGATTAACAAAAGGGTTCCTAAAGCTGTATTTTCTCAGCTGTCAAAGGTTTCCAGTCTTTGCTTTAAAGACATTTGTATAATTTACAAAAATATGATTTGAATTTCTGTGTTGAAAGTCAATCTTTTTTTTCGGAATGATAATTATATGTATTGTAGAATAAAATTTAAATTAATATTTTTCTGAGCACTGTGATTATAGGGGTTTTAAAACAATTATTTATCTATATAATAAAACAAGACTTTCGTATATATATATGTTGGCTAAAGCCGGTCAAACAGCTTGAACGATTGGGCTGACATTTTTTGTGGACACTCATGGGTGGCTGGTGGGTGTTGTAGGCTAAAAAAATTCGATTTTTTTCAAATATATTTATCCACGGGCAACGCCAGGCCCTTCAGCTAATATTTTATATTTTTATATTTTTTTTAGATTTTAAAACAATTATTTATATTTATATTTATTTAGATTCATTCACTGCCCGGGCACACAGGCGGAGTCACAGGGATATTACAATACATTGATTTAAAGAAATTTTAAAAGTGTTTTTTTTAAACAACTTGAGTTCCTACTGAAACTTTGCATGCAGTCTCCTAGTTCTTTTCATTTACAATTTATACAAGAAGAAAATGTATTGGGGGGCTATGGAGGCTGCCATTCCTGAGGCCGCGAATTTAAAGAATTTGAGACGCAGTTAAATTCAAGCCGCGACTCAAATTTTGTTGGTTTCACCTAAATTTGTATTAAATTTTTTAAGATTTAAGCCGGCGCTCAAGTGAAACTAGTTTTTGGGGGATTTGAGACGCGGCTTAAATTCATTAAATTCGGACACTGGACTTAATTCTGTTTACACCTCAATTCTCCTCCTTTCATGGCAGAAAATATTTAAATGTTTAATACAATTTTGGAAACATGGAGAGAAGGAAAATTTATATAATCTTGCACAAGAGCAAGAAATTATGATTATTCAAGAAGTTGCCAGGTCTTGATTTTTTTCTTTGAATTATAAATGATTAGAAAATGAAAAAAAATTGACACTATGAGAATTCAGTTCCAGTTTGATTCAAATTTAAAAGGTAATCAACATAATTTAAATACCTTCTATTTTATTTATTTTAAAAATATTTTGTAATTCAATTCATGCAAAACGGCGGAACTGATCGGGCTATTTTATTGTGGGAACTCAGCCCATTGTGTATGCATGACCTTCAACATTGAAATTGTTTCATTGAACAAAATTAAAATGATGGCATTTATAACTTTTTAAAGCTTACCAATTTCAACACTAAAAAAGGGGCTTGAAATATAAAACTGCAGCTGATAAGTCTTGTATGTTAAATTAGTTTAAAAATTGTAATGTAAAAGGAGTTCAAATCCACGGTACCCTTGCAGCTACATCATCCTACGATTGCTCAGTAAGTGTTCTCTCATCTAAGTTCTAGCGGCAGCCGGAGGGGGGGAGGGGATGGGGCATTTTTAGATTATATTTCCTCCTTAAAAATTCTATATAGATTCCTGATGGATACCAGGCACGATATGAGACCGTTGGAGTTAAAAACGAGTTTTATCATTTGCATAGGATGCATAGATGCATAGATGCATAGATGCATAGACTTGTATAAGAAATATATACAAGTTTATATACGGCTGCATAGGATGCATAGGATGCATAGATGCATAGACTTGTATAAGAAATATATACAAGTTTATATACGGCTGCATAGGATGCATAGGATGCA
>NW_019396100.1:0-32807 GCF_000591075.1 Eurytemora carolleeae | reverse complement strand
AAGTCTATGCATCTATGCATCCTATGCATCCTATGCAGCCGTATATAAACTTGTATATATTTTCCAATACAAGTCTATGCATCTATGCATCCTATGCATCCTATGCAGCCGTATATAAACTTGTACATATTTCTTATACAAGTCTATGCATCTATGCATCCTATGCAGCCATATATAAACTTGTATATATTTCTTATATAAGTCTATGCATCTATGCATCCTATGCTTCATGGTATATATGAATATATGACATTAACGATACATAAAATGTATATAAATTATGCATCTATGCATCCTATGCATTTTAAAAAGGGTATTATTATTCCTATGGTCTCATATTAGACACCTCTAATGTCCTGATTAATCGACAATGTCATATCTAGGATCTTTAATAAAAAAACTCTTTGTAAATCCATTTTATTTGAATGAAGTTGTACTAGGGAAAGTACTAATACCTTATCACCTTTTGTTTCAATTTTTTTTCTTCAGCTTTTTATTTATATCATGATATTTTTTACAATGATTACAAAATGTTTTTAAAAAGTTTAAGCGGATGCATGGGGTAGTGCATCCAGTGTACAAATGGTGCACTGGACATCCATTATCAATCAGAAAATTTTATTTATGAAAATCTTCAGGATACTATAGATGTACTACCGTGCTTAAAAAATTGAATTAGTCCCGTTTTAAGTAGAAATTTACGACGCGCACTGCCGCAAATAGGTAAAATGAGGTTCGGAAGCTGGGCGGGAGAGGTTGCCTTCCCTCCCTCATCACGTTTTATAGATAATATTTCCTTTTTTTAAGGTTAGATTATGGGATGTATCTGTAGGAGTTTGTTTGCTAAAACTAAGTGATCAGGACAATTTTGCCAGATGTATTGGATTCTCGGGGAACAGGTAAGCTAGTGTCAAGTTTCAAAACTAGTTTAGATATTATCCTGGCCAATGGCGAAACTGTGGGGGCAGGTGAACTTGCCTTCGCCCCCCTTTCCTCGGCTTTTTTAATATCATAATCATGATTGTGGACCATCTTTTATAAAATTTTGTAAATTAAGATAAATAATATATAAAGCCGCCTCACGCCTTATTTCTAATAAAACGTCTTACTATTTTTTCTTTTTCATCTGGAAACTTTGAACTCCTTTTAAGGCTCAAAAAAGCAGGATAA
Organism: Eurytemora carolleeae; assembly: GCF_000591075.1. Lineage (NCBI taxonomy): Eukaryota > Metazoa > Arthropoda > Copepoda > Calanoida > Temoridae > Eurytemora > Eurytemora carolleeae. Next base: position 31,637 of record NW_019396100.1, on the reverse strand, counting down.
CTCTTATTTATTCTCTACTCTGTGGTTAAAAATTTATTAATTTTAGAATAGTTTCCGGTGATTTTGGAGGAAATATTCTGATGTGGGATCTTGCTATCTCTCCCTCAACCTCAAACAGGTGCAATTATATTCTAGATTCATGTTGTTACATACTCTCCCAAAGGCCTTTTACCAAGCGGCAACTTCACAAAGGGTGTTTTCCCAAGTGGCAACCTCCTAAATGTGCAATTTCCCAAGCGGCAACGTCACAGGTATCTTCTAGCCGCAGCACTTGGCCCTCTAACCTCAGTTAGTTCTAACTGCAGCACTCGGCACTTTAACCCATCCTAGAGGCAGCGCCTCAGAAGGCTTAACCTAACCTTAAATTTACATTTGGGAAGTTGCCACTTGTAAGATTGTCACTTAGGAAGTTGCTCTTGGGAAAAGGCCTTTGGGAAAGTACCTAACACATTATTACATAACTTTTTTATCTTAAAAATATTGCCCGTAAGTTTAAAGTGATCCTATAATTAAAGAAATACATGTCCGATTCAAAATGGTACCGTTCAATGTTTTTTTTTATAAAAATTGTGGGTCCGTCCTAGTATATGATTTTTTACTGTCGCAAAAGGCTTCTTATTAACATTAAAAAATAGAATTTTCTCTTCATTTTCTCTCATCATAATGTGACACAAGATGCAAAAAGTTAAATTGGCATTCAATTTTTATATCACAGTTCATTAGATATATGTGTAATACATTTATTCATTAGATATTTTTTATCACAATAAAATACGTGTTTCATTTTTTTTTTCTTGAAAAAACTACTCTTAGCCGTGTGTTCATGAACTAACCTTTCAAAAAAAATACACAGAGGATTAACACAAAAAACTTTGTACTTTCAAGGCCCTTAGTTTAATTATGAATTGTTATTGTAACAAGAAAGTTGAAAACTTTTAGTAAACTGCAAATCTCTTGTTTAAAGTTTGTTAAGATTAAAAAACTTTGAAAAGAGAGTAAACTTTAGTTAAAGAATTCCGATTTACTGCACGAAGATTGTTTCCAATAGGAGAACATAGTTATTGTGTAGTCTCTGCCAACTGTGATTAACCAATCAGGGAACAGCTTGTAGAAGATCACTTCTGATTGGTTCATTCTTGTTGCAATCAGCAGTAGGGCATCAGCTGGTTCGGCGTTTAAATCAACCAATTGCTCTGATTCATCAAGATGAAATATTTTCAGTATTTTTATAATTCATAACAATAATTATCTAAGTTATCTAAGAACGAATGGCTACCTGTTAATGAAACTATAACTGTTAATGAATGGCTTGAAAAAAGTCTGAACATGATTAATCCTACATTATAATATTCCCACCTGGACTCTCTTTATATGGAATAAATACGGATAATTTATGTGATCTAAATGTGGGTTTTCTAAGTATGTCTTCAAAATCTTAAATACACCATTTTGTTAAGATATTATATTATCATCTTTTCCTAATGAATAGACATAAACCCTGCTCTCCATGAGTAAAGCTAACCGACCACAGGAAGCTGCAAGCTGGTCAATACGCCTAGCTCTTCCAATCCCTGTTGATGGGGTCACATGTCTAGTTTCTCCAGACTCTGATGTTATACATAGCTCCATAGAGTTCTCAGATAAATGGATTCTATGTGATCTAAAAGAAAAGATCAAAGCATTTGTTATAAAAAAGATAATTTAACTTGTACATAGAAATAATAATAATTGCTACATGATGAAGATATCAAATTGTTGTATTGCTTACTAAACAGTAAAACTGTATTATAAAATTTACTACATTTATATTCTTTGTCGCACTTCGAGCGAAGTAATGGTTGGACTTTGCATCTTTGCCAGCATCTACAATTAGCTTCAGAGGTATTTTGAGGTTGAAAATTATTAACAAGAGATTACGGTTGTTAAATCCAAATGCATTCATAACTTTCTAACTCTGAATTTCCTTCCCTAGAAAAGAGATTACCTGAATCTGCAGGTCTTTACAGGTTTACTGGGTTTCATGAATACTGGGGAGGAGAGATATAGGTTGGTTTCAAGGTTCAAACCCTCTGCTAAACTAAATATGAAACATTTACTAGGTTTCATGAATACAGGGGAGGAGAGATATAGGTTGGTTTCAAGGTTCAAACCCTCTGCTAAACTGAATATATAAGATTTACTAGGTTTCATGAATCATGGGGAGGAGAGATATAGGTTGGTTTCAAGGTTCAAACCCTCTGCTAAACTGAATATATAAGATTTACTAGGTTTCATGAATCATGGGGAGGAGAGATATAGGTTGGTTTCAAGGTTTAAACCCTCTGCTAGACTGAATATAGAAGATTTACTAGGTTTCATGAATACAGGGGAGGAGAGATATATGTTGGTTTCAAGGTTCAAACCCTCTGCTAAACTGAATATATAAGATTTACTGGGTTTCATGAATACGGGGGGGGGAGAGATATAGGTTGGTTTCAAGGTTTAAACCCTCAGCTAAACTGAATATATAAGATTTACTGGGTTTCATTAATACAGGGGGGAGAGATATAGGTTGGTTTCAAGGTTTAAACCCTCTGCTAAACTGAATATATAAGATTTACTAGGTTTCATGAATACAGGGGGGAGAGATATAGGTTGGTTTCAAGGTTCAAACTCTCTGCTAAACTGAATATATAAGATTTACTAGGTTTCATGAATACAGGGGAGGAGAGATATAGGTTGGTTTCAAGGTTCAAACCCTTTGCTAAACTGAATATGAAAGGTTTACTAGGTTTCATGAATACAGGGAGGAGAGATATAGGTTGGTTTCAAGATTCAAACCCTCTGCTAAACTGAATATAGAAGATTTGCTGGGTGTCATTAGAACAAGAGAGAAGGGGTTTCAATGAACGCTAAACCCCTCTTCTAAATATTAATTTGATTGAGATTTGCTCAGATTGCACAATTTTGTACGAAAATGGGTTGAGTGTAAGCAAGTGAAAGAATTGTGCAATTTATTGCATATCAAAATTTACGTTGTTTGGCGTGCATACGATTGTTTTCTATTGTCTAATCATAGGGAAAGGAATTGAGTCTTTGCCACAAACTCTGATTTTCTAATCACTATATCTTTGGAACCAAATGTTGCAGACCTTAGATATTTCAAACTATGAATTCTGTTAGATCAGATAATCTGAGTTTGAAATATCAAAGGTTTACAACATCGAGTTCTAAAGATATTGAGATTTAAATATTTGATTTTGTTCCAAAGACTCAATTCCTTTCAGTCGCATGTCTACTTTTTTTAGTGTGATTGTCTATATGATGACCGCGTAAAGCATGAATATAGATGATAAATTCGTTCTGGAACTCATGTATGCAACCATTTTTCGCAATTTGCAATTTTTTAATTTCGCAAGATACCCTATCTATTTACTATATTTGATAAAAACAGAAGAGGAAACCCTTTGTTTCAAGGTTAAACCCTCCTTGAATGTGGAATCACATGGTCCATACATGTTTCAAGGTTAAACCCCCCTTGAATGTGGAATCACATGGTCCATACATGTTTCAAGGTTAAACCCNAACTAAACTTTTCATTTTTTTTACAAAATTTGGCTTATTTCCTGTAGGGGCGGAGGGCATTGAAGAAGTACCTGAACTCACGGAGGCGGAAGAAAAACGACGGAAAGAGGCAATTGCCAGTCTTTTTCATGTCAGGTCAAATCCCAGGATTTAAAAAACTTAAATATTTAATTTTTAAAATTTTTATTTTATTTGATTAATCTGAATTTTAGGGATAGGAAGACAAACCCCTTGGTTCGATTAAGAACTAGCAGACCCCGAACATCACAGGAATAAATTGCATGAAAACGAAAGTGTAAAAGTTCCACAATTTTATATTCAAGATCTGCAGTTTGTTTGTATTAAAATCAATTTCAAACTGTTGAGACGATCAAGCCAGAATTTAGTAAGACATTTAAGAAAAGTAAGGTTTATGAAAAGCCTAATAAATATACCTTACACAAATTTTAATCCGCCAAATAATTAAAACAATTTTAATATTGTACTTTCTTACAATGGTTTCAGGTTAACAGACTTTATAAATTACAGGAAAGAAGGATGCAATGTTATATTTTTACAATGTTAAATTTTTATATATATCAAATATATTATAACGGAGAATAAGTTTTTAAGCAAGCAAAAAAAAAAATTCATCATTTCCATTTGATGTTTTTTATATATCTGAAATCTCTCAAAATTTTTATAACATTACAATCAAGATCATATTTTGTAATTACGATGCATAACAAGTTAAAAACTTTATCAAGATAAATCATCTCTAAAGGAATTGAGTCTTTGGAACAAAATCAAATATCTAAACCTCAATATCTTTAGAACTCGATGTTGTAAACTTTTGATATTTCAAACTCAGATTATTTGATTTAACAGAATTCATTGTTTGAAATATCAAAGGTCTGCAACATTTGGTTCCAAAAATATAGGGATTAGAAAATCAGAGTTTGTGGCAAAGACTCAATTCCTTTATAATCAATATACCTGAATTTAATTTGGTATTGATCTCTATCAAACACATGATCAATATTTTCAGGAGTCTGCTCATTTAACTTTCTATATCCTGAAATTAAAATGTTTTTATTTAGAGAATAATTTGTGCAAGGATATCAGGGATAGGAACTAATATTTATATTTTAGTTCAAAACCTACATTGTTATTTAAATATAAACAGTTTTAATAGTTTTAATATCTTTTTCTGATTCGGCCAAGCCAAGAGCAGAATTAGGGAATGGATTTTTCAATCAGAGAAATGATTTATTCAAGGAAATAAATTGTTCAGTAGAAGAAAAAATTCTGATTCTAACAAATAAAATAAAAATGATGCAAAGATTAATGTTATTCCATTTAACTTTATTTGGACTCCAAGTATTCTATTTTTAAAAATTTCTATTTCACTCTTCCAACTTTTCTAAAGTGGTATTCATTTAAAAAACTCAACGAAAAATTAGCTGTACATTTTTTTTATCTTTTTTCTTGATACATTAGAAGAACATTTATTATTTCTTTAATTCAGGTTTCAAAAAGTGTCAACATTGAAAAAATTAAAAAGCTTTCCTTTCGATTTTGATTTTCTAAGCTTTAAAATTCCACAAAAAATAACAGAAATATCTGCGAAATGCTTTGTTTTAAAACATACGAAGCACTAAGTTTGAAGTTCTAACTAGATAGCGAGGCAATATGTAAAAGGTGAAACTAATGGTAGATCAATGAACCCTTAAAGCATTTTATATAAACGTTTCAACAATATGATACCTTTTACTCTATTAGCTCCCCAAAGAAAGACTAATGATCCATTGTTATACTGGCACACAGGCTTACAACTGCAATCCCTGAAATAATCTTTATTACAATATCTATATATAAATTTAGCTTGTCTGTTTGTTTGTCTGTTTGTTTGTATCAAATAAACGTCAAAACGGCTGAACCGATCGGGCCCAAATTTTTTGTGGGACCTCACGTGACCCTAGGGAAGGCTTATGAATGATCAAAATTTTAAAAATTTGTGTTTAAAAGTTTTTTATTTTTAAAAAATTTTGAAAATGCGTGAAAAAATATTATAAAATCTGCAAACTTTTTGGTTTTTGTTTTATACTGTACAAAGAGAAGATGTTCAGAGATAAAGCCACAATTAAAAGTTGAAATAAAAGATGGGCGCGAAGCGCCCTGCGCCCTGAGTTTCTAGTAACTTTAAAAAGCCAAATTAAGAAAGTCAATGATTTAATGTTGTCCTTCCTACCTTCCATTTAATTGACAATTGGAATAGCACTGGCTTCCACTCAGTTTCAACTCAATTCTTAGAAAAAATTTCATTATTCTATTTTGTTAGATTAAAATTTTTTTTGTAAAATCTTGGCAATTCACCATTATACAGGCTAAGTAAGACAAATAAAAGAAAGGCTTTTTTAGTATTAAATACTTTTACCTTTTTCCTGAATTTTATTGAAGAATTATAGAATTTGTAAATGTATTTGAATTTTAGAGAAATGAATGGTAAAAAAGCTGATTTAATCTTTTCTCATGCCAAGCGTAAAGAATGAAATGTTTAATCATATTGACATGTGAAGCCAATAAACAAAAGTCTACTTATTTTTCTTAAAGTTTAGTTATTTTTAATAAAAAATTTGAAATACCTGGAATGTTTTCCATTGAACCATCTCGTTTTGAGAATTTTTTTCAATTTTTCCCTTGAACCTGGAGCCAGGAATAAATTTCTGAAACAGAAAATGGTTTAATAGATTTTATATATCTTCAAAGAGTTATATTGAAATATGTGACGTATCATGGAACATGTCATTCTTTCATATATATTATTTGATATTATTGTTTGTATCCAATGAACCCCAAAACAACTGAATCGATCGGGTCAAATATTTTGTGTGTGAAAACTCAAATGACCCTGATCGGCAAGGTTGGCGGACGGTAAAAATTTAAAAATTTTGACCAGAAAAAAATGCCAAAATTTTTTAATTTTGACAATCCGCCAATTTGAAAAGAGAAGCCTGCTTAAAACTTTTTTAGTGAATAACAATTAAAGGAAAAAATTTAACTTGAAGAGAAACTGTTTAAAGGTAAAATTGTTAATAGAAAATAAGATGAGATATATTACGAAGTTTGGTACTTGGTAGAATGTAAAGAAGGATTTGTCTGCATTTAAAACTCTTTTCATTCACTAGAAAACATTGCGTTCTTCAGAAGGTTAAAAATGTGTGTTAAACAAACAACCTAGTATAATCCCTCCAGCATGTTGACACTAGCCTACAGTTCCATAAATCTACAGGAGATAGATACAGAAGAATCACCTCAATTATCTAAATTAGTTTCTGTTATTAAGCTGGCAATTATACGTAATACAATAAGATTTTAAGAATAGAATTACGAAATAGAAAGACCACATTTGAGTAATTTATTATGGATGTTGTTATATTGCAAATGTTTGCGCATTTAATTTGAATTTGAAAATAAAATTTTTAAGGTTTTATGAATGTCATGTGGATGATTTTAAAAACTTAATAAAATGGCCCCTCTGTGAGTTTTAGACTCCAAAACCTAGAGATCGTTTAAATCAAATATTTTTTTGCTCAAATAAATTGTTAAAACTTTTTTTAAATATTTAAATATTAATAGTTTCCTTTGAGATATATTGGGTTAATTTACAGAAAAATCGATCAACAAAATGTCAAAGATATGCGAGAATAGAAAAACTAAATAAGACGCGTATTCTACATATTACACGCACATCTGCCCCTTCAGTAAAAGTAAATTAAACCTATATGAAGCATAAAGTCTGACCGCGTCAACCTTGTTGAACCGGCTAGTCGTGTCCATAGAGCTAGGTACAGTACAAACTGGGACCGGAAGAAAGGTTGACCCGGCTCGGAAATTCAAATGTACTACGGCTGCCCATGATTAACTAAGAAAATAATGCAAGGTACTAAAAATCAGGCAAAATTTTGATGGGAAAACATTATTATTGGGCAAAAAAATATTTCTTAATTAACGTAAGTCTCCAAATTTTGCAGATCTACAGAATAATTTAATTCATCTTTGATATCCCGTGGTAGTCATACCCTGCAGGGATATCCCGTGGTTGTTATACCCTGCAGGATATCCCCTGGTAGTTATACCCTGCAGGGATATCCCGTGGTAGTTATACCCTGCAGGATATGCCGTGGTAGTTATACCCTGCATGATATCCCGTGGTAGTTATACCCTGCAGGGATATCCCGTGGAAGTTATGCCCTGCAGGAATATCCCTTGGTAGTTATACCCTGCAGGATATCCCGTGGTAGTCATACCCTGCAGGGATATCCCGTGGTAGTTATACCCTGCAGGGATATCCCGTGGTAGTTGTACCCTGTAGGGATAACATTAGTTAAGGGATCAAGCATTAATTTATAAGTGCTCACATTGGATATCAAGACCTAGCGCCCCTATACATTTTTACATTTAGCTCATTTAAAACATAGTCAAAGTTGGAAACGTGGCTAAGCCCCCTAGTCAGTCCTTAGCGCGGTGCTTGCGCCCTAAGCCTGTCCTAGCCGCAGCGCATCTGATAAGACCAAGGTTTCTTGAAAATCAAACATTTAGGAATTATCAAATTACCTGAATCAAGTTGTGATCAGCTAAGCCGGTCAGAATGTCAACTTTATCACTTTTATCTGGAACCCTCTTTTTGGCAAGTTTACCAGACGTATTGGCATTTAATTTAATGGTTGATGAGACGTTCGATGGATTAGGGTTTAGTTGGGGCCTTGATGCTGTTCCTTCACTTTTTCTGGTCGATAAAACGTTTTCTTTATTTGTTGCACTATTTATTTTTCGGTGTGTTATGCTATAAGAGGGTTTAACAAATGCAGCTTTGTTCCTAGCTATAAAATCAGTTTGTCCTTTTTTCTGTCCAGTATTTACATTCTCTTTTTTATCACTTATTGAACTTTGGCTTAATTTTCTTACGATCTTATCTTGTTCAGTTTTCAGTGATGAGGCTGCCATTTTATCTACTTTTCCAATAATGGAAATATTGAATAAAATTGTGCATACTTCAAGATATGTGTCAGAGGGCTTCTCAAAATTTGTATGATATATTACGTGTTTTTTTTTTCAATATAAAACTGAAGTTTTGACAAAAAAATAAATAATTAATGTGATTTTCATTATTTTAAGATTCTAAAAATTGAACCTTAATTCATTTTATTAATTCAGTGAGTCGAATTGAGGAATTAATATTCCGTTCATTTTCCTACAAATTGTCATTAAACTCATTATTCCTGGCTTTTTAATCTATATGACTTTTAAGAAAAGAAAATAGCTAAACTTCAAACTAAAATCATGCATGTCTAATTCATGAAAAAAGGGTTTCAGAAACTATTAGTCATTACTCTTTGTAAACACACCGCTCAGGTCCCCTGTGTACTGGAAGGGAACTCAACTGCCTACGCTGCTAAGCAGCAGGAGCGCCCACTGCCTGTTTTATCAGCTGTTCTGTGGATAGATAGATAGTTATATTGATAGATAGTTTTATGGACTTACGATATAGAGCTGAAAAATAAAACGCTAACACGCCTAAAAATGCTTTAAAAATGTTAGAGTCTGCAAGTATTATTATTACATATATCGAGAGATGAGAGGACAAAAAACAGAGATAATTTAGGAAATAAAACAGTTACGAGAGGACAGGAAACAGAGATAATTGAGTACGTAGAACATTAGGAGAGGACACAAAACAGAGATAATTGAGCAAATAAAACAGAGATGGGAACACAGGACACATGATATGATCGGGAGGACAGAAATCATAGTCAAAAGGACAGAAACAGAGACGAGAGGACAGAAAACAAAGATGAAAGAACAGAAAACAGAGATGAGAACAGGAAACAGAGATGAGAGGACAGGAAACAGAGATGAGCACAGGAAACAGAGATGAGAGGACAGAAAACAGATATTAGAGGACAGAAAACAGAGATTAGAGCACAGTAAACAGAAATGAGAGGACAGGAAGCAGAGATGTGAGGACAGAAAACAGTCCGTTTTCTTACAGAAAATGGACTAAAATGATTTCGTACAATCGTCTCTGAAGTCTTATCCTTTGTGAGTAACCCTGTATATTATCAAATTTTATTTAATAGTTTGTCCAAACCTGCACAGTGCAAAATGCCCATATCACTTTAAGAAATGAGCATGCCATTCCGTGCGAATTAATTCAAAAATGTGAATAAAAAAAATTCCATCCCTTAAAGATAAAGAGCCGTCATTCAGAGCAGGATTGACCAAATCCAATAATTTTTTAACCATGTTGCCCTGATATCATAAAGACTTGAAGTGTTTTTTTTTTCACTGACCGGGTAATGATTAAGCCAGGGAAGGTTTATTGAACATCAAAATTGGAGAAAAAAATTCCTGGAAAAAAGTAGAAATTTGACTTTTTTTGAAAATGCGCAAATTCGAAGTGAAAAATCCTCCAAAATTGGAAAATGTTTTGAAATGGCCATCAGAGCAACAGTTAAAAGCTAAAACAGGAAAGGGCCCTGTAAAAGCCTAGTTTCTTTATATTTTAGAAGTGTAGAAGTATAAGCTAGTATATCTTTATATTTTAGAAGTAGAGAAGTATAAGCTAGTATCTATATCTTTATATTTTAGAAGTATAGAAGTATAAGCTAGTATATCTTTATATTTTAGAAGTGTAGAAGTATAAGCTAGTATATCTTTATATTTTAGAAGTGTAGAAGTATAAGCTAGTATATCTTTATATTTTAGAAGTGTAGAAGTATAAACTGGTATATCTTTATATTTTAGAAGTGTAGAAGTAAAGGTTCTGAACACAAGGAAGTGGGAAGCACACAAAGGTCATGTTGTCTGTATTCAACTCAATGCAAGGAGAATAATATCAGGATCCAGGTATTAGATCAACAGTTTTACTCCATGATCTGCCATCTTGCCCTTGCGTTTAGAAATATCCTGCAGCGTATATTCTGCATTTGCCAGAGTTGCAAACTTTAGAATTGCTTGATCAGCTTGATCACCTCTTTTTGTTAATCTTAAAACTTTTAGTTTGTTCAGGAAAGTTTCTAAAATTTAACCATACAAATTGGCGCACAAGAGAACTGTAGTTGGTTGGAATCCGAGGGATATCCAAAAATAGGGAAATATTGTGGATTAAGCAGTTTTCCACCTGAATTGTTCACAGATAGTCAATTTAGAGTAAAATTTGTGCACAGTTTTAAACAGGCTTTACTTATTTTATGCTGTTTTTTGGGCAAGCATTATGGGTAGACACATATATTAAAAGGCGAGCTCTGTGGCTAAATTAGGATCTTCTTTCAAGATAACAAGATGTTGATCTTAGATCATTATATATGTTATTAATAATTGATTTATAATTGATGGATTGAATGATTGATTGAATGATTGATTGATTGATTGATTGATTGATTGTCCAGGGACCGAACCCTGATGATCAACGACTTCTGGTTGAAGACGATGGATACACTATCAAGCATTAAAAAGGAGAACTCAACAGCACACAAATATTCAAGATTTTTAAAGAGACATATTTAGAAAACAACGAGAAAATTACGATATATAGGTTGTGTATATCATAACAAAACTTTTAAGCTTTCTTTTTATATAAGAAAATTAGGTTCATTCTAGCCACAAACTCTAATTTTCTTGTTTCTATCTTTGCAATCTAATATCTTTGACCTCTGACGTATCAAACTAGGAATTATTTTAGAAATATATTAGAGCAAAAGTCTTTTACTCCAGGTTGCAAATTAGAAAATTTAAGTTTGTTGCAAAAACTCTAAAAATGTTTCAGTGCTGTTTAGTGCTTAATGTTTATCCATATCTAAATTATTGGGAGTTTTGATTCAAATCTTTAAAATACTATGGGAGATGCATTATGCTCAAAAGTTTGGTTTCGAAGTCTCTAAACCTATAGATACAGTGCAATTTTAGATAGAAGCCGGTGAATACCATGGTGAAATCGGACTACAGATTGTTTTACATACAGGGTGTCCCACGAAACATGACAATAGCAAGACGACTTGAAAGTCGTCTTTGATATTTGAATTTATTTGTGACAGTTCGTCTTTTATCTACTTTAACATGTATGATTCTTGAAACAATTATCACATAATTCTCCTAGCCCTTGCATTTCCAAAAAGTGGTCTGCGTTTTTTGTGCTTTCAATATTACCGGAGATATAAAGAGTTTGGTTCAGATTTCAATTTTGTTAAATAAAAGCAAAATTGTCGAAATCTGAACGAAATTGTTCACTTGGGGTATTTTGTGATTATTATCTCTAGAAATTTACTTCTAAAATTAGGTTGACAAATAAATGCAGCAAATTATATCAAAAATCAAGACGACATTCAAGTCGTCTTGCATACTGCCATGTTTCGTGGGACACCCTGTACATTAAATCTTTGTAGAACTGTTTCTGTGAACTATTTTAAGTTCCATAAAATAATACTATTTTTTACAATTACTACGGTTAAACCCTAAATGAGCCATACATCGAAAAAATTTATCAAATGTCGTCTTGAAAATTTTTTAATGGGTTTTATACTATTTTACGTAAATCTCAGTATTTGCGAAAATAAATAAATAGCCATGAATATGCGGGAACAGTTCTAAAAAGCTGCATAAAATCATTTAATTAAAAAACTAAATATCTGCAACATTCCATTTTCAGAAAGTGAAGAATACGACATTTTTATGAATTCTTTCGATGTAAGGCTTATTTAGGGTTTACCTGACCTTGTCGTCTAAAGTGATTATTCTTAATTATGTTTAAAGAATGCTAAACAGTTAACATAACTCATATGTTAAGTATTATACATCTAAAAAAATATAATTTTTATAATATATATTCTAATCAGTAATAAATAAATAAATGTATTGCGAACCGTTAAATTTATTTTTAAAACATTCAGAAAAAGAAATATGTTGCCCTTGTATCATTGGTAAATATCACAAAAATGCCAGAAAGTTTAGCTAGGCCAAACCAAAATAAATATAAATTAAGATCACAAGAAATGTTTATTTCTATCCGATGTTTCTGTGAAAGCTGTAGAATATTTTGATTAAAGATGAACCTAAGGACAAAATATAATGGATTGGAGAGGTCGTTGAACTACCTAACACAGGTTCAAATATTTAATCACCGATTCCAAGTTTTATGAAAATTTGAATCGATAATTCAGTATTTGAACCAGTGTTAGGTAGTTCAACGACCTCTCCAATCCATTATATTTCGTCCTTAGGTTCATCTTTAATGTAGTTCAGCAACCTCTTCAATTAATTAAATTCGGCCCCTTACAATTAAAAAATAATGATGAAACAATAAATTTTGGTTCACTATTAAAAGTCAAAACTTTACTGCACAAATCATTTTAAGTCGTTGCATAACAGGAAGGATAAATAAAAAGTATGATTTTTTTAAAAAATTTTATCGTTAAGACTTCAAGTTTTCTTCGGCCCTGATAGGTTGAGATGAGTGTCTATATTTTGACATCAAGAAAACATGAAGTAATGGAGTTGAGTCTTTGTCACAAACTCTGATTTTCTAAACCCTGAATCTTTGCAACCCAATGTTGTAGACCATAGATATTTCCAACTATAATTCTGATCAAATAATCTAAGTTTGAAATATTAAAGGTTTAAACCATCTAGTTGCAAAAATATTAGGATTCGAAAATTTGTCTTTGTGAAAACTCAATTCCTTTGCGGCAATTGCACTGTACAAAAAATCATGTGTCATTTTCACAGTAACTGATCGTTATTTGTAAATGGAATATTATGATATTTTTTTCAATTAATTATTTAAGATCAATATTTGCTCTACAACAAAACTACCTTACAACTGTTTCATACAGTTAAAGAGAGCGTTTGCGAAAAATTAAAGGGGGTGTAGGCTTACGACGAAAAATAAGTGCTTTTTATCGCTATTAATCTTACTTCTATCTGTTGTGTCTATTTGGAGAAAATTGTTAAAAACGACTTTAATATGTATTTATGATCTGTATCCTGTAGGATTAGACAACTGCCATTTATACTCAGAGGAACCTAGAAGTAATAAATAAACTTCAAATCATTTTCAACTTAAAAATAACAATAAAAACATGAAAGAACATAACATCTGTTTAGATTGGGTTGGAAAACCAATCATGAAACAATTGAACACAAAAATTTAACAAAACTAAAAATTTATTTTTAAACTTTTTATAAAATTTGATTTACAACAAATAATAAATTGTCAAATTATATAGATATCTTGATACCTAGACACTCTTTGGTTAGATTATAAATGTGAAGTTATACATAGTAAATGAAAAAACAGAATTTTCATAGACAAAACATTTTTAAATCATGTTATTTACAGTGTCCACAACCAAATATAGGAAAATAAAACATTTTGTACAAACTTTTGATAGATAAAGAAAACAAACAACTGGATCATTTTGAATAGACAGAATGAGTTAAACTTAATCTGTCCATTCAAAAGTTCCCAGCTCAGCTAGATCCTTATAAATGAAAAACTGATTTTTTCTGATATTTAATTTTTCTGAAGTTCCATCCCGCAGTATTCATGTGTCAACATTAACTAATTTCACAGGAATGTTTAAGGCACTTAATTAAATGTTTGAATTACTAAATGCAACTTTTTAATTTAGAAAAAGTGTGTTTTTTTTTTGTACTGAATCCATTAGTTTTTTAATATTGCAAAAAAAAGCTATTATTCATTACACATTGAGCGAATTCATTTACAATAATATTTTTTGCTTTCATATATATTTCATATATATTGACTTATTTTGCTAACAAAGAGAGGAAACAAAAATGGGTAAATTAAAAAAAATTTATACTAATTTATAAATCCAAGTGGAAACTAAAATGACGCTTTTTAGCTACGTTTCTGCGCGCTCTTCAATCATAGTTCTGATAAGTCCACAAGTTTGCAAACCTATTTGACCGATAGTAGATCAATTTTTTGCAAACCCTTGTGGATTCTTAGATTGCCATGTCCACATATCTCGACCTAAACAAAGAACGAACATAAACAAAAACACTAGACAAAGCATGACAATAATTAAAAGTTGTATTTCAACTCGATCACCAGTCACCACACTTAATACTATAGCCAGCAAAGGTAAAATTTATGCAACATTACTGGTACAGTTTGCAGACCTCTTCCTATGGTATTGACCTTTTAGGCTTTTTTATGCGAGCGTAATTGCGTTATTTTGGGATGTAAAACAGTAACGCAGAAGGAATTTTTCAAATTTTGCAATTTTTTCATACTTATTATTCCCCAATCTTAAAAACGTAATTTAATTTTTGGATTTTCTTATGAGCAATTCAATGTTTATTATGCATATTTAAAATTGTCAACTCCAGTGACTTAAACCAGAAATGAATTCAAGAAACTTTTAAAGTGAGCGGGTTAAATTACAGTGAATATTTCAGCAACAGTATTTTCAATATTTTCAAGATGATTAATTATAGTTTAGAATCGCGGTTGACGATATTAAAACACAAGAATATTAAGTGCAAGAGAGACATTTTTCTGGTTTAACAGTATATTTTTCAAATGCCAATATTAATCCTTCACCATTATATCTTTACAGTTAGACAGAACGATTTTTTTTGATGAGGAAGGTAGTTACCATTTTTATTTTTTGGGAACTTGCAATTGCAATTCAGTGACAGTTAAATTCATTTAAAATTCTCTTCTGTCAATTCAGTGATCGATGATAAGAATTTAAAGGGGGGGGGAGGGGGGGGGCACAAAATGGCTTCAATACTTTTATACAGGATTACTCACAAAGAATGATAATAAAGAGACAATGTTAAGATTTTTTTTAATCTTTTCGCTTAAATCTATTAAGTTGTGGAAGACGATACCCGGCCTCCTTACAGCAGATCCAGGAACAAAGGAGTATGAAGAGAGAACGAGACGGCGATCTCTCTTACAGTACCATGTGATCGAACCGAATATATTTCTCGTTACTTTTGTATTATTAGACTTAAAATATATACTGGAAAGTGATTCCTCGTTTCATTGGAGACCGACCTCACGTCCTCCATAAAGTCTTGTATACATTTTAGTTATTTTTCCACCATTAATAATAAAAATAAAATTCAATATTCTTCTGATCAAATTTAACTGCACGTATCGGGGTATTTAAAAAGTGTTGCAGGTCCTCTTTAAAGTCTCATTCTTTGTGAGTAGTCCTGTACACATGTATTAAAGCCATTGTGCTTAGATTAGTTATAGACGGATTATTTCAGGACCACAGATATAAACTACTGAATTTTTTGAAATGTTACTTACACATATCCTCCAGGGAGAGTTTTGATCTCCAACCGAGCTCCTTTGCAGCCAACTCACAACTGGCGTAGCAGCTCGCTACGTCACCAGGGCGCCGGTCAACTAGCTCGTACGGGATCTCTCGACCACTCACCTCAGAGAAGGCTTTTACCATCTAGAATAATTCATTTAACAAAAACATTTAATAAAGGGACTCTGTACATAATTTAAATAATTAAAGGGCATGGTAGCATCATTCAAAATGACCCCCATAGATTTGGAGAGAGCTCAGGGACGAAGGGGTTAGTCTTGGAGCAATGGCTCACTATAATGCAATTGGGGGAGCTACGGAAAATGGGAGAGAAAATTCTGAGTTGGCACACACCATGCGGAGCAAACCCCTCATCTATCCCTGAGAGACTGAGAGAGCTATATTCTAAAGATCAAAGCGACTGGATTTATATTTCATTTAATAACCCCCCCCCCCCTACCCCTTAACGGAGGAACCAGTATCCTGTAGTACCTGGAGAACTGTCTGCCCTCGACCTGTGCCTAGGTTGTATATCTTGAGCCCGGAGTAGGTTGGATCCAGTATCTGCCGGATGGCCGCCACGTGGCCCATAGCCAGGTCCATCACGTGTATATAGTCGCGGCATCCTACCAATCAACCAATCAATGATTCAAATACTTGTTATCTAAATTGATTAAAACTCATTTTTGTCACTGAAAAATGTATAAAAGAAGTGTAAAATGTATAAAAGAAGTGTAAAATGTATAAAAGAAGTGTAAAATGTATAAATGAAGTGTAAAATGTATAAAAGAAGTGTGAAATGTATAAAACGAAGTGTAAACTGTATAAAAGAGGTGTAATCTGTATAAAAGAAGTGTAAAATGTATAAAAGAAGTGTAAAATGTATAAAAGAAGTGAAAAATGTATAAAAGAAGTGAAAAATTTATAAAAGAAGTTAAAAATGTATGAAAGAAGTGAAAAATGTATAAAAGAAGTGAAAAATGTATAAAAGAAGTGAAAAATGTATAAAAGAAGTGAAAAATAGTGAAAAATGTATAAAAGAATTGAAAAATGTATAAAAGAAGTGTAACATGTATAAAGGAAGTGATAAACTGTATAAAAGAAATGTAAAATGTATAAAAGAACTGTAAATTGCATAAAAGAAGTGTAAAATGTAAAAAAGAAGTGAAAAATGTATAAAAGAAGTGAAAAATGTATAAAAGAATTGAAAAATGTATGAAAGAAGTGTAAACTGTATAAAGGAAGTGATAAAGTGTATAAAATAAATGTAAAATGTATAAAAGAACTGTAAACTGCATAAAAGAAGTGTAAAATGTAAAAAAGAAGTGAAAAATGTATAAAAGAAGTTAAAAATGTATAAAAGAAGTGAAAAGTGTATAAAAGAAGTGAAAAATGTATAAAAGAAGTGAAAAATGTATAAAAGAAGTGAAAAATGTATAAAAGAAGTGAAAAATGTAGTGAAAAATGTATAAAAGAATTGAAAAATGTATAAAAGAAGTGTAACATGTATAAAGGAAGTGATAAACTGTATAAAAGAAATGTAAAATGTATGAAAGAAGTGTAAACTGCATAAAAGAAGTGTAAAATGTAAAAAAGAAGTGTATATATATTTCAGACAGTCCTTCTAAAGAAACTGAAATAATTTAAATTAATTGAAGACTGCAAAGTCATCTTTCAATTTAGAAATAGTTTTCGGCATTTTTAATAGGCAATCTAATTTAACAATAATTTTTTATGACACAATAATTGAAAAATATCCCTAATCCCTCTTTTCCAAAATGTGCTGTCCCAGTTTTTTGCTTTCATAAATGCCGGAGATATAAATGATTTCGTTCAGAATTAGACAATTTCATAATCTAATTTAATAATTTGAATTTTAAACAAAATTCTCTGTTAAATTTGAAAGCAAACAAAGGGCAAACCCATTTTAGAAATTTTAGGACTATGACTATTTTGTGATAGCTGTCACGTGGATTTAACGGTTCTGTCAATATTCCAGAAAGCTGTGACTTTCGATCACAATTTGACCCCTTAAACATAATTTGTTAGCCTTTTTTCGTAAATACTTTTTTGTTAGCCTATGCATTTAGAATGAAAATGTATAAAATAAACAAATCCGTAAAGTAAATGATTATTGAATTAAAGACTAAAACACGTTTGATTTCAAATAGAAGAAACCGAATGCTGCTCACTCTGGTTAGTCCGGTGTGCTGTTAACATAACAAAATATTACTTGAATTACGTTGCCTTTAAAGAATGCCGCAAACTATGTCAAAGGTCAGTTTAAAGTTTCAATCAATCAGAATTATTCCGTTTTATTTAGAATAGGCCTGTAGGAACATAAAATGTATAAGATGAGAGTAAAGAATTATTCCGTTCTATTTAGAATAGAACTGTAGGACTGTAGGTCTGTAGGAACATAAAATGTATAAGATGAGAGTAAAGAATTATTCCGTTCTATTTAGAATAGGACTGTAGGATCTGTAGGAACATAAAATGTATAAGATGAGAGTAAAGAATTATTCCGTTCTATTTAGAATAGGACTGTAGGTCTGTAGGAGCATAAAATGTATAAAATTAGAGTAAAGAATTATTTTCAATACGTCTTGTACCTGTTCCATCCTCGGTATCATAATCACTTCCATAAACCATCAGTTTTTCTCTCCTACCGACAGCAACCTGAATTCATCAGATGAAAGGAGTTGAGTCTTTAGTTATCTAATCCCAATATCTTTGCAACCTGATGGTTTAAACCTTTGATATTTCAAACTTAAGATAATATGATTCAATAGAACTTATAATTTGAAATATTTTCTGCTACAACATTGGGTTTAAAAGATACAGAGATTAGAAAACCAGAGTTTGTGACCAAGACTACATTCCTTAAATTCAGCCAATTCAGCTAATTGCCATTTGGAAAATTTCAAATTTAACAAAAAAAAATTTAGTTGAAAAAATGTTTGAATAAAGGAACTTCAGTTAAAAAGAAAGAGAACATGATTAAAGAATAAAAGGTTAAACCATGAATAAATACTATTTTAATGTGAGTTGGTTTGTTAGTGTTCATTAAACATCAAACTATTGTTGACTAAAAATACGATTTTTTTACATCTTGGAATTTATCAATCAACAGTTAAAACAGACATAGCCAGTTCACACATTTTTTGTTTATTAAAAGATATTATCCACATGTAAAAGAAACAATAAAAAACGCAAAGCGCCCTAAAAGTTTAACTAAAATGAAGTATATATCTAACCTGTGCAATATAAGGCATAAGATTGTTTGGAATACCCTGGGGATCTTCCCCTATACATCCAGATGGGTGGGCACCCACAGGGTTAAAGTACCTGAACAGATCATGATTAGTGGGCCGTTTACGCAGAATCAGCTTTGTGGTCATTAATAGGGTTAAAAACAGCTGAATGAGCAAAGACAAGGCCGGCAAAAGTTAATATGAACAGATACAAATTTTGGTGCAGTGTTAAAATTCTAAACTGTCCTGTCTTTCCGTAAATAATCTTCATGTACAACTATGCTCAAGAGTCAATAATCTTCATGCATTTTGTACAACTTTGCTTAAGAGTCAATAATCTTCATGTATTCTGTCAACTTTGCTCAAGAGTCAATAATCTTCATGTATTCAATACAACTTTGCTCAAGAGACAATAATTTTCATGTATTCTGTCAACTTTGCTCAAGAGTCAATAATCTTCTTGTATTCTGTACAACTTTGCTCAAGAGTCAATTATCTTCATGTATTCAGTACAACTTTGCTCAAGAGTCAACAATCTTCATGATTCTGTACAACTTTGCTCAAGAGTCAATAATCTTCATGTATTCTGTACAACTTTGCCCAAGAGTCAATAATCTTCATGTTTTCTATACAAATTTGCTCAAGAGTCAATAATTTTCATGTATTCTGTACAACTTTGCTCAAGAGTCAATAATCTTCATGTGTTCTGTACAACTTTGCTCAAGAGTCAATAATCTTCATGTATTCTGTCAACTTTGCTCAAGAGTCAATAATCTTCATGTATTCTATACAACTTTGCTCAAGAGACAATAATTTTCTTGTATTCTGTCAACTTTGCTCAAGAGTCAATAATCTTCATGTATTCTGTACAACTTTGCTCAAGAGTCAATAATCTTCATGTATTCTGTACAACTTGGCTCAAGAGTCAATAATCTTCATGTATTCTGTCAACTTTGCTCAAGAGTCAATAATCTTTATGATTCTGTACAACTTGGCTCAAGAGTCAATAATCTTAATGTATTCTGTACAGCTTGGCTCAAGAGTTGGAGCTGGGTCTTCAAATACACTGGACTGAGCCAACTTAAATAAAAAAATTTGCCCGTATTTTACTAGAATATTTAGATAATTTAAATTCATCAGAATTAACGAACTAAAAGAAACGTTTTCCATTCTTAAATAGAATATTCGTTAATTTAAAAAACTTTCATTCGTTAACGAAACAAGTTAACACACTTAATTACCTTAGAAGTTGGCAGCCCCAGTCTGGGTTAGCAGCCACTACATCCTTCATAATCTCTTCCATAAAGAACTTGGTTTTCCCGTAGGGGTTAGTACAGTTCCCTAAATATATCATTCAGATGTCAGAGAACCTTCAATTTATAACCTATTTTTATACTTTTAATGTATATTCTATTATTTTCAATGCTTATTTTTTACATTTTTAGCTCTATTTTGGTGGTCAATTTTGTACTTTACAGAAAAAATTAACGTTCTCCTTTATGATAAATGAAACTTCTTGAAGTATACCTGTAGGGTGGTTTTCATCTACTGGTAGGTATTGGGGTTGACCGTAAACTGTAGCGCTAGAACTAAACACCAACCTTTTCACACCAAACTCCATCATTACCTAATAATAAAAATAATAATAATAATAATAATAATAATCATAACTATAACAATAATAATAATAAATAGTAAAGATAAAAATAATGATAATAATTATAAAATTAACAATAATGAACACGAAGAACAATTGTCACAATAAATGGTGGTGTAATATAAATGACATATATACATATTATACTATGCTAGCTAAGGTCCTGGCGTTACCTGTGGAATAACAAAAAATTCTAATGTAAAAAAATCGACTTAAAAAAGATTTTAAAAAACTCTTAATTTTTAGCCTATATTTACCCTGGGTTCCCTCAAAAAAATTCAGCCAATTTGGTCCAGCCTTTGGGCAGCTATAGCTGACATATATGAGCGATCAAGGAACTTTATCATATATTATATAGATTTTATTCTTTATCATACTGGTTTTATACCTCCATCAAGTTTGCGCTTCCAGTAACATTATTCCCATAATATTTAAGGGGAAGGGCACAAGATTCTCCAACAGCCTAAAATAAAGGGTTAAAAATCTATGAAAATAGGGCCAAACACATGTCCCTTGGGAGCAGCTTATTATTAGAATATTACAAAGTTGGTGGAAACTACATCAAGCTTTTATCAAATATATTGGCTTCAAGCATTTCTTATTTCTTTCTTTTTCAAGTTTCGCTTTTTTCAATTTTATCTGCTATGTTTTTTGTCCCAAAAGTCCAAATGTTAATAAATTTCCACTTATTTTTTTCAACCCTTCTAAATATTTTAAAACGCACCTTGAGGGCCGCAAAATGAATAACACAATCTATTTTCTGCTCTCCAGAGTGGTAAAAAGAGAACACCTGCAAAATAATTTGTTATGAATGATTTCTTGCATGCTTTGTTTTAATGGTTCTTATTAATTGCATGCATATGATATTATTCTTAAGAGCACGACAATGATTCCTAAAATTAGTTATAATTATAATTTTAAGATTTTATAAATGGCGAATAAATTAGTTATGCACATCCTCCGATATGTTCAGGATTGTTTTCGCTGAGTAGGAAAAAATAAAAATAAATTTACTATAAAAACTAGAAATCTACTTCATAAAAACTAGAAATCTACTTCATAAAAACTAGAAATCTACTTCATAAAAACTAGAAATCTACTTCATAAAAACTTACCGTTCTTAGAGCATGCTTATTGCAGATATCTACTTCATGAAAGACGACTTTTTTCCCAGTTAATTGTTGAACTCTACTGAGAGACTCTGGGTATATGTTTCCTAAAGGAACATTTAAAACTATTAAAAAAGCACAAAATCGTGATTTATTTCAAAACGATCAGTGGCCGAATTTAAAGAATTTGAGCGGTGGTTTAAATTTAAGCCGCGGCTTAAATATTGTTGGTTCCACTCAAAATTGTATCAAATGTTTCAAGATTTAAGCCGGCGCTTAATTTAAACCGGGTTTTGGCAGATTTAAACCGCGGCTTAAATTCTTTAAATTCCACCTCAGGTTTCATTTGCTACAGGATTAGCCAACTTAATATTTCATAATGAAATCCTTCTAAAAAGCGTATATTGGTTTCCGATAAGAATATTTATAGAAATATAATCTTTTAACAATATTATTGAACGAACAATATTATGTTAATACTAATTAAAAAGTATAAACCGGGGGGTGTCCACTAAGTTTAAGATATTATAGACAATCTGGAATTTAACTGGACAATAAACACAATTTCCTTCTTAAAATTCTCATTGATTCCACTTAGATACAATACATTCAAATAGATTATCAAGTACAATAGGTGGCAACAGAGAAATGAACAAATTATACACAACGTCACAAGTGTCAAATATAACAAAGAAAACGAAATTGTCTCACATTAGTTGACATGTTTTCTAAGATTAAATAAAAACAGAAACTAAAAAAACATAAAATTGCACTTATTTTACTGTAAGAAAAGCACTTTATTCTAAAATTATCACTATTATTGATAATTTTGTCGGACACAAAAACTGAATTGACACTTGTGACGACAGAATACAACTGTACTGAGAGTGTACAAATTCTACGTTGCCATCTATTGTACTTAACAATCTATTTGAATACACTTATATCTCATAAAAATAGTGGGGATATCTTTGTTCTTCTTTCTGAAAGTTTTCAATTTATAAAATACGGTTATTTAATGAAAGTAAATAGCAAAGACAAGAAAGATTTCTTTTATCAAGAAAAATATTGACAATATCTTCCGCATTGTTTCTCAGATAAAAGCAATATTCGACTAGGTTTAATTCCTGCATCAAAAACAATAGGATCGACTGGAAAAGTTAAAAAAAGTTAAAAATACAACAAAACTAAAAAAAAATATAACTAAACCGAATATTTGTGGAAACCCGGGATATTACAAAATATAACCACATATCTAGAAATTTACATGACATAAACAAAAACCACACACAGATAAAGAAATACAAGAAAACGTTCACAAAAAAAGAAAATCAATCATAATTTTTCTTAAATTTAACAACTGTGAACTTTTTGTCATAACAAAAGCGGATTTCTAGTCCATCTGTTCCGTTGGAAGGTTAAAGTGTAATATTTGAATTATATCGAATTGAACTAATCTTAAAGAGACTGGTGACGTAATTGTATTGAATTGAACTAAGCTTAAAGGGACTGGTGAAGTAATTATATCGAATTGAACTAAGTTTAAAGGGACTGGTGACGTAATTATATGAAATTAAATTAAGCTTAAAGGGACTGGTGACGTAATTATATCAAATTAAACTAAGCTTAAAGGGACAGGTGACGCAATTATACATATTGAATTAAGCTTGAAGAGACTGGTGACGTAATTATATTAAATTGAATTAAGCTTAAAGGGACAGGCGACGTAATTATATCGAATTAAATTAGACTTAAAGAGACTGGTGACGTAATTATATTGAATTGAATTAAGCTTAAAGGGACAGGTGACGTAATTATATCGAATTAAATTAAGCTTAAAGGGACTGGTGACGTAATTATATCAAATTAAATTAAGCTTAAAGGGACAGGTGACGTAATTATATCGAATTAAACTAAGCTTAAAGGGACAGGTGCCGTAATTATATTTAATTGAATTAAGCTTAAAGAGACTGGTGAAGTAATTATATCGAATTGAACTAAGTTGAAAGGGACTGGTGACGTAATTATATTGAATTGAACTAAGTTTAAAGAGAAAGGTGACGTAAATATATCGAATTGAACTAAGCTTAAAGGGACAGGTGGCGTAATTATATCGAATTAAACTAAGCTTAAAGGGACAGGTGACGTAATTATATCGAATTGAACTGAGCTTAAAGGGACTGGTGGCGTAATTATATCGAATTGAACTAAGCTTAAAGGGATTGTCGACGTAATTATATCGAATTGAACTGAGCTTAAAGGGTTGTGTACCCGATTCACGACGGTATTCATCTTCGCTTGAGCATGATGACGAAGGAATTATTGTTTTTTTTCTGTTAAAAAATTGATTGTTTTCAAATGTTGGCTCTTGCAGTAAATGTGACTTGCGTATTTATGTCACAGAAAATAGAAAATCAACAGAATTCTGCACATTAAAAAATATAATCTCAAAGTTTCCCAGATAAAGGTTTCAAGGGTAGGATCTGTTATGTAACGTATTAATTGAATGCGCACTTAAAATTATGTTGACAGTCCCTTTAAAGCACCGACAAATATTAGATCTCCGTGTCCGTAAATATACATCAGATAGTGGGTATTGTAAAAATATACCGTAAATATACATCAGATAGTGGGTATTGTAAAATACACCGTAAATATACATCAGATAGTGGGTATTGTAAAAATACACCGTAAATATACATCAGATAATGGGTATTGTAAAAATACACCGTTAATATACATCAGATAGAGGGTACTGTAAAAATACAACGTAAATATATACATCAGATAGTGGGTATTGTAAAAATACACCGTAAAAATACATCAGATAGTGGGTATTGTAAAATACACCGTAAAAATACATCAGATAGTAGGTATGGTAAAAATACAGGGTTATCAGAAAGGAGGAGACTGCAAACACTATTTGAAAGTCTTCAAATATGGGGATCCCAAGTTTAAAGGAAGTCTGCCTTGAATGTGGTATATTTTTGGCTGGTTTTGAGAAGGAAAGGAAAACGTTTTCAGTTGCAGGAAGTCATAGATGTAAGGACACGTTTAAACAGACAGTATAAAATTTGTATAATCGTCTCTGAAGTCTCATTCTTTGTGGGTAACCCTAAAACACGTTAAACATATTTACACAGTTTTATTTACATATTTCAACAAATATGTACGTACCCTTTCCAGATTGCACTAAAAACAGATAATTGTTTAAATATTTTTGTAATTATAGACATCAGATTTTAAAATTTTTGTGCTAATGTACTGCATGGAATATACCTTTTATACTGTTTACAAAGTTGTCAACAACAATAACATTGTACTCCTCCTTTAACAGTTCTATTACTGTATGTGATCCAACATATCTACAACATTACAGAGATTAGCAACATCAACATCAACATCAACATCAACATTATCATCAACATCAACATTTAAATGAATCATAATTCAAAATTTTTTTATTTTTGAGTAAAGTGATCTTGATATTTGAAATTTTTTGTTGATTATTAAATGAACAATGAGTAAATTGTTGTCCAAACTTATGACCAAAGCAAGAGAAAAAATATTTGCTGTTTTCTATAAAATTTAGAACCAGTAAATGGACTTCTGTAGACAAAGCATAGATGAAGAATCCCTTTAAAGTTTATAATGTTAATATTCTACTAACCCTGCTCCTCCAGTCACTAGAATAGTTTTCCCTGTCCCAGCCATCTTTATTTCTTCACTTCCCTGGACAACAATATTTATATAATAACTAGCAATAGTGTGTTGCCATCAATATAGTTTCAGTAGAAGTAAATATTTCAATTTACTGATATCGACGATTGAAGGATTCATAACTCTAATTGGATAATGAGATATATGGAAAGATAGATGTTACCGCCATACAATTTCTATTGGTTCAGATTCAGAATATAGACAACAAACACATGACAGAACCCTGATTAAATCAGGCGCTAATGGACTCGGTATACAGGAGTGGCCAAGATTTAAATTATTATTCATAGATATAGTTACTCCCACCGTTTACCAGCACTTGGTATTAAATAATGATTTTAATTTAGAATTTTAGAATTTCAAATATTCAAATAAATATATTTAGCCGTGTACGGCCACGGGTTGCCTAAAAAAATCGAGCAAGCTAAAGCAAGAGAACATTATGGTATGTTGTGGTACTCAGAGGCGCAATAAGCACTTTTACGAGGGGTGTGCGAAAGGGGTTCAAAATACCCCCCACCCCCCTAGTTGCGTCACTGCAAAGATACTAGATGAGCTCAATAAAAATGGGAATTAAGAGTTAATAGTTTGATAACAACAGTAATGAAAAATGGCTTGTATATAAAAAGTTTTGTGCATTGTATAGGTCTTTTTCAAATCTTCTTGAAAAAGGATCTTCCGTTTTTTATCTTTATAACTGTTGAAGATATTTAATATACTAGCCTTAGAGGGCGCTTCGCGTCCATCTTCCAAATTAATTGTGAACATGTTCTCTTTGCGTATATTGTAAAACAAAACAAAAATAATTCGCGGATTTTCACAAAAAATTTCGTGGATTTTCAAAATTTTCAAAAATTTATTGAAGATCGAATTTTGATGGAGACAAATATTTAAAATTTCAATCATTCATAAACCTTCCCTGGGGTCCCTAAATGTCCCACAAAAAATTTTGGCCCGATCGGTTCAGCCGTTTTGACGTTTATTGGATACAAACAAACAGACAGACACCAAAACAAACAAACAGACAGACAAGCCAAATTTATATATAGACAAAGGAATTGAGTCTTTTCCACAAACTCAAATTTTTAAACCTTTATATCTGTTCAAACTAATAGCGCAACCCTTTGATATTTCAAACTTAGACTATTTGATCTAACAGAATGTATAGTTTGAAATATCTAAGGTCTACAACAATTAGTTGAGAAGATAAACAAATTAGAAAATAAGATTTTGTTGCAAAGACTCAATTCCTTTATATATAAATAAAAAACGTTTTTCAAAATTTATATAATATATTTTGAGATATCCATCAAAATGGAAAACAAAAATTTAAAAATCCTTTGTACTAAGAGGAGTTTTTATTAACTGTTTTCTTTATAAAGGAATTGAATTCTTAGCACAAACTGTATACTTTGTTAAATCTAAGATATAAGTTTGAAATATCAAATGTTTACGCCATGTTGCAAAGATATGGAATTAAAAAATTTGAGTTACTGGGAAAATTTCTTTAGAGTGTGGATTGGTTTTTAATATTTTTTTTAAATGGATAACATAATTCAATCTATTCTCACATAAGAAGAAATTGTACTGACATGTCACGAATCATATAAAACCACAAGTGTTTATCAGACAAAATTCAATTATAGACTTCATCAACAAGTAATAATTCTATTTCATGTTTCTGACATATTTCATTCTTAAACTTGATGTCAAATCATGAAATCTATATATTTTGAGTATTACAATATTTTTCTGTGAATTTTTTTGTTGTTGACTTCATATAAGAACTTAATGAATGACTTTCACAAACAACAAACAATATTTATTAATTTAGCTGAAACATATTTTTTGACATTAGACGACTTTAAGATAGGATGTCAGTGTAACTTTAACCGTACTTGAGAATCCAGGTTCTGAATTGAATTTATTTGTTTGTTATGGTTTTTTTATTGTTAGTGCAATTCTTATTTTTATAGATGTAATGTACACTTTAAAAAGTTCTTATTTTTATAGATGTAATGTACACTTTAAAAAGTTCTTATTTTTATAGATGTAATGTACACTTTAAAAAGTTCTTATTTTTATAGATGTAATGCACACTTTAAAAAGTTCTTATTTTTATAGATGTAATGTACACTTTAAAAAATTCTTATTTTTATAGATGTAATGTACACTTTAAAAAATTCTTATTTTTATAGATGTAATGTACACTTTAAAAAAGAATTCACTTAATAATGTTAAAGACGAAAATTGATAGATGCATGGTTCAGCTGCTGCTTTTTAAATGATTTGAAATAAAATTTATATAACAAAAATTGCTATTTTATCTATTAGAAATATGAAATGCCCCCCCCCTCACCCCTCCTATCCTCCTATCCTCTCCATGCCTCATGCAATACACTGTAGAACTGCTAAAGAAATATATATTGTTGGTTCATAGCTTTCTACAGGCTTTCTCCATCAAAGAGAAAGCTTCTGAAAAAATATACAATATTTTTATTCTCTTCAAAGGAATTGAGTCTTTGCCACAAAATCTGATTTTCTAATCCCTATATTTTTGGAACCAAATGTTGCAAACCTTAGATATTTCAAGCTATGAATTCTGTTAAATCAAATAATAAGAGTTTGAAATATCAACAACGGGTTCTAAATATATCGGTGTATAAATATTTGATTTTTTTACAAAGATTCAATTCCTTTAGAAATTTTTTACTTTCGTAAAACAAGCTTAGAAAAATTGGTACAGACATGTGTTACATAAAAAGATGTACAAAATTGTACAATAAATACATTGTACTGTACAATATGTAAGCCATACACGTACATGACGCACTGTAATTGAATTTTAAGATACTTAATGTGTAAGTATGGCGTGTCATAGTGATCCACAGCTTGCAAGCTCTCAAGCAAAAATTTATGAGAATTTGTTGAATTACATTACTTCTTAGAACTAAAGCTAACGACAAAAGTGATACAAAAACTATAAGTGAGTTTGTGAGAGGGGGGAGGGGTGGTTGCGCTCAAGGTTTTGGAATTGTTCCTACATGGTTTTGGAGTAAAATGTGAAAATTTATCCGGCCTTTGATGAAAAGTCTTTTAGAAAGGGTATACTTTTAAACCAAAAATTGAAAAAAAGCTCTGCTACCCTTTTTTTACTGTTTTTGTTCAAATATTTGCAAGGGTAAAAATCGCAAATTTCAGTCCAATTGTAGCCTGCAGTGGCAAAAAAATCTTTTTAGCTAGATACATACAGGTTTTATTAGAGCTGGTTATTTAATTCATTGTTGCCATTAAAAATGCGTTTTTAAAAAATGTTCTTTGTCAAATTTAGAGCCAATTCTATATGTCATGCGCTATAGCAAAAATCATCAAAGTATTTAGATATCTGAGGAATACTAAGTTTTGTCTTACTACTTGGACTGAAATTTAAGCAATATTTTTCCTCTGTAGGAAGTGTAAGAAAAGCAAATTTATTCGGTTATATTTTATAAATTCAGAACATTCTAAATAGCTCTTTTAATAGAGGAGTTATGATAAAAAACAGAAAATATTTAAATTTTATTTTAGTTCAACGTGGTATGGCGCGCAAATGTATAAATATTTTTTTGACTTACCATGCATGGAGGCATTGTTTTTGTTTGATATTTCTGAAATAATTAAAAACATTTAATAGACTTCGTTTTCAGAACGAATAAAATTTTCTTTTGGCGGGATATTTTCTGTATAATCAGGCCTCTTGAAAAGGTGGTCTTCATGATAACCTTGAATCATGAACTAAAATCATGCAAAAGAAAATACTTCTACACCGTAACAGTTGTTGCCGGATATATCTATCGTATGATTTGATTGTTTAAAATTTTCCATTCTTTATTTAAAGGGACTGTAGGCGTAATTCAAAGTGACCCTCCGTTTGTTTATGGCTTATTCGATTCAAAACAGTCCAAACCTTTGAAATTCAAGGATGACGATTGACGGCCTTATCCTTATTTATCTAAAGAAAAGATTGAAATTGTTGAACTTTTTGCCAGGAGTTATATAGAAGAAATATTGGTATTTTCTTTACAAAAGTCGCAGAAATTAAATATTTACAGGCGAGGTTTTAAATACTGCATTACATATGTAGCACGGGCAGCCGTAGTACATTTGAATTTCAGAGCCGGGTCAACCTTTCCGGTCCCAGTTTATACTGTATCGCCCGGACATTGGGTAAATTAAGCAGACACTCAATAGGACTAGGATTTTTACTAAAGGGTGAGAGAGGTGCGTGGTAGAATATTGAGTTAAACTCCAGTTCACGGCAATTAAAAAACATTTTTAGACAAAAAACACGCAGAGATCATGTTTATTATTTATAGGGTACCATTGTAAATCGGGCATTCCCATTTTTGCATGGAGGGTCACTTGAAAGGTCTAAACAAATAATTGAAATTCATAGATGTTGTAACGCTCATATAATTGTTTTATACATTATTATTATTATTATTATTATTATTATTATTATTTACGGTTTAATATATTCTGTAAATATTTCTTATACGATGTATACAAAATATATTAGCTTTATAATAATAGAAAGTAAGTATTCATGAAATTTAAAAGGTGTAAGCTCGATCTCCTGCACGCACTGAATTCGTGATCAAGTCTTCCAAGATTTTGTGCAGAAAGAATTCAATCAGATATTTTGGTCTGATACGTTATCCACCCAAAACTGCCGGGCAGGATGGGGGGGGGGGGGCAGAAATTGCGTCTTTGTCACAAACTCTGATTTACTAATCTCTATATCTTTGAAACCCAATGTTGTAGACCTTATATATTTCAAAATATAATTTCTGTAAGATAAAAAATCAAAGTTCTAAATATCAAAGGTTTGCACCACTATGTTGCAATGATAATGGGATTCGCAAATTTAAATTCCTTTACTTCCTCTTTTAATTTTTTCCAGAAAAAAATATTAACTATATAACTATTGACAAAATAAGAGTTGCCACGCAAGGTTTTTTGATCCATTCTTAAAAATATAATTAATTGAGCTAGAAACTAACCTCTCATCTTAGCTGAACCCAAAATGCCCCCAAAATCTTTTAAAAAACCCACATAATTATATTTTAAAAAATGTGTGCTATGGTTTCGTTCGGGAAAGGAATTTAAACAAACGTACTGCTGGTCAGGTAAAGCTTTGTTTACATTCCTCCCAGATATCTGATACAAAGGTGGGAATCAATAAAAAGAGAGAGATAGAGTTACGCATATTTTAAATATTTTTCTAGTTTTGTAAAGAGATCAATTTCACTAAAATCCTTTTGTCTTATTCTGCCGTCTATAGTCTGTATTATAGACTAAAAAGAACTCATAATAAAAAAGCCAAGATTGAGTGGAATAACGAAGCATGGTTGCACACAAACTATATTTACATTATAACGTTTAAAAAAATTATCGTTGGACCAATTAAAGTTGATCTAAATACACACGACATTCGCTTGAGGCGAGTATATTTAAATTCGACTAGTCTGATCAGCTCTTGGGGCATAAGATGGCCGACGAAACTGTTTTCTTAACGGGCTAGATAAATGGTGTTTCTTTCCTTTCTCCAGCATTGATCCTCCCCTATCTCCGCCCTTTAAACCATACCATCTTGAAAGGGTTCAATACCCTTGCAGGTCTAGCCTGTTATATACTCAAGCCGCACCCATACTAATGGTTTAATATCTTCTTTGCTTTGGGTTTAGATTGTTTGGCTCTATTCTTGGATTGGCTTGTTTGGCTTTATTTCTCCGCTTGGGAGTAACGAACTATATGGTTCTATCTACAACATGGAGAGCCCTTGGTTGGGTTCACAGTATGTTTATGTATGTATGTATAATACTGTACAACTTGATCTAGTTGCTTGAAAGTCAGTCTGGTAATGGGCACGTTCGTTCCATTCTGGTCCCTTTTTTCCAATCGTTCCATTCTTGTTCTGTTCTGTCCTGTTCCGTTCCATTCTTAGTCAAAGAATGGT